>NW_006800952.1:10639-13573 GCF_000485575.1 Poecilia formosa | reverse complement strand
ACACAGAGGAGCCAGTTCAGTTGGAAACAATATTCTTTAGATTGGGTAGACTTTTAATTTCTATCTGCCCTACAGTCTCACCGGTACATCTCTGTTAATTTCAATCATCCAAATTAGTATGGCCGTTCCCGCCGGTTGGAACTAGCAACTTCTCCAAAATGTTGATTCCATCTCACTGGTGAGATCCAGAGCCTGCAGCTGGTTTCCGAATCTCAGCAAGATTCGCATCCAGCTTACGGCTCTGGTCCCACAGCATGTTAGTCTGAGTATTTGCTAGTCAGTCAAATCCATCATACTGATCAGGCAGCTTGACAAGGGTCAAAACGACTGCCAACATGTTCTGAATTTGTTAATAAGCCATGTATCCACCAACTCCAAATAGTAAAAATCTTATGAATCCAAATAAATACAGATCCTCCGCATCTAACATGGACAGACAAAAATTTTTGTAAACATCCCACGAGTCCAAAATGTATCCTGATGGGTATGTCCCTGCAGGACAAGCAGACTCTCCTTTGCCCAGTCTTCCTGTGGAGAAAATTTGATCAATTGCATTGAGAGACCAGCTGACCAGATCCATAAGTTGTAGATTCAAATTATGGAATCTACAACTTCCATAAATGCAAAGTGAGGCTCCAAAAAAGCAGCACAAGACAGCAGAGCAGAGTGGGGAGGGAGCAGAGGGAAAAGCATCCGCCTTCACTGAGAGCTAGAAGAAATGGTTTAATTTTCTGAAGATTTCTTACCATTCACATTCTGTGTCCCCTCACTGAAGCAAGACCACTGCAGTGCAGTTTGGGGAACAGTTCTGAGAGTCAGAGTCTTCCACCTTAGTCAGCTCTAACCAATAAGGACACGTCTTACATCATTCGTCTTTAGGCCCTGCCCACTATGTTCATGTTTCCAGCAATCAACTCTTTCAGTTCAACCAAAAAAAGGGAGCATCAAAACCAAAAGCTTGAGAATTACAACCAAAGATTTCTGACATTTACAAATGAGTTTGTTTTGCAAATAGTGTGTTTCACTTCATGAGATAAAAATGAGTGATTTAATAAACATTTTTTTCTTTATAAAAAAAACAAAACATTACAATTCCAAAAGTTTTGATCACAATTGTATTTATTTTTTGAGATTAGCTTTTGTGAAACAAATTTGCCTCCATATTAAAGGGAGTTTTTCTGTTGAATTGATTTGGAAGTGTTTGAAGTGATAAAAGAACCACAAGAGTTAATCACAGATGAGTAGGAACAGCTGGGAAGACCTGGCAGGGAGAGGGAAAGATAAGATATCAAAGCTCAGAGAAGGGGAAATTAACTGATTCTACTCAGCAATCAGAAACCCTAATCTAAGGAAATCCAAAGTACACACAATGAGAATAAAGTACACAAGGAAAGATTTAAAATGACACAATATAAGCAAATAAAGAAATTATCAAAAAACACATTTAAAAAAATCTTTAACCGAGGATCATAACACATCAAGTCGTGTCAGTCTGCAGAAAAAATGTAAACAAATTCAGGCCTGGCTCAAAGGCAATGACAAAAATGGAAGACAGACAAGCAGATCTATAGAAATATTAATTTATTTATACAAATATATGACTCTGGGGAAGTAATAAACAGCCATTCTGTAAGGGTTGTGCACAGGGCCAGACTTGGGAAGGTGTGGGCCCTCGGACTTACTTCAATTGTAGCAGGAAATAAGGGAAGACCAACACGGCAGCTGAAAGGTTTGCTTTGAGACAGAAGGGTACTGCTCTTCTCAAACAGTGGTATAAAAGAAAAGACAGGCTTTGTGGATGTCCTGCTAGAAATGTCCTTTTCTGCTTTCCTTGCATTCGTTTTTCAATGTGTGGCATTGTGTGGAGTCAGATGGGATCTTATGACTTAAAGAATTTCCAAAGAAGCCTCACCAAGCACCAGCAGTCAACCACTCATATTTAAAATCAGGTCTATGGAGTAAAAATGGTTTCAAAATATATGTGCGTGTGTAAAAATATCTGTGCGTGTGTAATACTGGATTTGTAAACCTTAAAAATGAAATAAACCTATGCCTATAAATATTGAAAAAGTACACACACAAAACTGCATTTACACACAGATCCGGTTACGAGTGCACAAGTATTTCTGAGACTCATTTCACGCTTCAGGGATGTAACAAGGCAGCCTTTTGCGGTTGGATTTTACAGTGAGGAAGAATAGTTGAGGCAGAGTCAGGTGGAAAGAGCAGTGGGTTTATTCTTCTCACTGCATCAACACACACAATCATTTCACAGGTGAAACTGCAGGCTTAAATAGTCTCAGCTGTGTTGGACCCAACCACCTCCAATTCATAGGGGGATCTCACTTAACCAATCTCCACCTATTTAAATAAAATACATTTTACTAAATATAAACATTTAAATTTACTTTCACCGTCCACCTCTTGTTGAAGGACAGCTCCAAGTCCCACTCCTGAAGCGTCTGTAAGATGAATGGCTTAGTGAAGTCTGGTGTGTTGAACTGGATGAGTACATACTGCTTGCTTGAGGTCCTCGAATGCTCGATCACAGTCTTCTGTCCAACACACTTTGTTGGGGGCTGCACCCTTTGTTAGATGGTTCAGTACAGCTGATCGTTCTGCAAAAGAAGGTATCAATTTCCGGTACCAGAACACCAAACCCAGAAATCCTCTCACTTCCCTCTTTGTAGTTGGAACTGGGAAGGACTGGATTGCATCCATTATCCCAACTTCACCTGGAACTTCTTGAAAGAGCTGAGGCTCCAAGAGAGGTTTGATTTTTTCCTGCCAAGTAGGGGAGAGATGAGAAATGTCAGCCAAAGCACAGTCTGACATGGTAGTTGGAAAGAATTTCTCAGTCACCTCCTCATCTTTAACTGCTCTCACAAATAACTCCTGGTGCACTGGCTCTTGTTGGCTGTGGAACTCTTTCAA
>NW_006800952.1:8313-10268 GCF_000485575.1 Poecilia formosa | reverse complement strand
AATTTTCCTCGAGGAATTTTAGTAATCGAGGTACTCGAATCATTCGAGGAATCGTTTCAGCCCTAGGTACGGCACATAAAGTTCACGTGGCGTCTCACCTGATTCAATCTTCAGGGATTTGAAGCGGCGTCGATAAGTGTCAGCAGTGATTTCATATTTTGCCAGAATTGCCTCTTTCACTTTGTCATAGTTCTGAGTCAGCCATATCCATTAGAACATAGGCTGTGCTGGCCTTGCCGGCCAGCAGAGGGACAAGACGAACCGCCCACTCATCTCTTGACCACCGACACACCTGGGCCATCCTCTCGAACGTAGTCAGAAAATGCTCAATGTCATCATCAGTGGATAAAGGAAGAAATCTTGGCTCAATTATGGACCTGGAACCATGAGCCACCTGGACATCACCACCATCTGATTCTTCTGATTCATCTTGCATGTGCTTCAGATGTCATGGGTCGAGCTTTTGTACTTGATACCTCATGTTTTTCCAGTACAGCATGCACTTGAAGCTGCATTTGTTGAAATTGATGCTGTATGCTCTTCCACCTTTGCTCCTGGCAGGAAAAATCTTTATCAATCTTCAGGTCTCTAGCCACTTGAGACCGCATAATAGAGTTCACCATCACCGCCAGTTCCTCCAACTTATATTCAGGGTTGGTCGTTGCCATGGCCTCCATTTCACAGGAAGCTCAAGCTCCTTCGTCAGGCTCACCCTCTTGGCCTGGCTTTTCACCACCTCTGGTCATCATCTTCTCACCGTGGCATGAATGGCAAACATCTGACACCACTTGTAACAAGGCAGCCTTTTGCGGTTGGATTTTACAGTGAGGAAGAATAGTTGAGGCAGAGTCAGGTGGAAATATTAGGGAATTGAAGGGTGGCTAAACTCTTAAATATATAGTTAAAGGAAATAACGCACGGAGATGTAGTTCTTGCTGCTAGGCCATAGGCGAGCCAGAGATTTATTACACTACCACGGATTCCTCATTACAGTTTCATCAGTTCAATACTCAAAAATCTTCCAAAGTCTCAACAAAAAAGCTCCCCGTATTCTAAAGATTGACCTTTTTTATACATTCTCATTCTCACTGATGTGAGTTGGAAAGTTTCAACCAATGGCGTTGCTACCCTTGATTTGCGTAAAGATTCTGGCGTGCCTTATACCTCATGAACTCAACATCTGCTCCATTTTAGAATTGCTGAATAGGACAATTTATCTCAAATTGTTGTTCTTATCTTTTCCAAACAGAGATCCTTTCCAAGTCATTTTTTTGGTTCCATTTGCGCTTTGCACGCAAATGGAAGGAAAGGAGTCGGTCAGGTCGACCTAGTGACGTGCCAAAATCCTTTTCACAAAAACAACTTCTTCAATAGTATTTCCGCTCTTACAGAAACAACAGTGGGTTTATTCTTCTCACAGCATCAACACACACACTCAATCATTTCACAGGTGAAACTGCAGGCTTAAATGCTCTCAGCTGTGACAGACCCAACCACCTCCAATTCATAGGGGGATTTCACTTAACCAATCTCCACCTATTTAAATAAAATACATTTGACTAAATATAAACATTTAAATTTACTTTTTATAAATATTTTATGTTTTATCTTGCACCAAATGAAACACACCACAAAAAACCCATAAACAATTCTCTCCCCACACTTTTCAATGGCCTCTCCTGGAACCTATTAATGGTGTCTGGACCCCCAGGGTAGTATTTGTCCAAACACCCCAGAGGACACAGAAAAGACAGGTGAGTCACTTAATATCAGCACTCCACACTTAACAGATTATGCACAAACATTTGCTCAGTTTGTATGCAGGTCCCGGATCAAGAAATCCACTAAACTAAAAAAAAATAAGTAGATAAATAATAAAATAAAATAGATAAATAAACAAACAGATGAACAATAAATAAATTAAAGAAATATGTGTAGTTATGTGTCTGTGTATA
>NW_006800952.1:0-8039 GCF_000485575.1 Poecilia formosa | reverse complement strand
CAACCTTTTTGGGCCAGCGCCCCCCTAGCCTTTATCCAGGTCCCTCACCGCCCCCACCAAAGAATTTGTAGGCTACTTTGCACTGACCATTATTTTATCATTAATATTACTATCACTATTGTAGATGTTTTGATTTTTATGCTTGTTTCTGTATTTATCATCAAGATAATTTCCCAGAGAACAAAAAAGCCATGGGAATAGAAATTATTTTCACAGGCGTCTATGAAAAATGCAATGAACATTCAAGTTAAAATTGGTAGGCCTAACAGCAGCCAATCAGAGTGGAAATATATTCTTGTTCTGTGCCATTTTCTAGTTGTTAAATATTCCACAAAATGACCAGATAAAAAATGCACAATGCCAGTTTAAACTTTGAACTATTTGCAAATGGACTGAGCTCTGCAACATTAAAACATGGATAGAACTGTAACTACATTAATCATAGCTCTTCTTGTAGGTTTCTGGTGGTGCAGCTCTGTGCTGCCTTCAGGAGAATGGGACATCAGAGTATCATCCATAAAATTTCACCCACATGGCATTTAAACCAGATGTTTCAGTGGAAAAACAAAAGTTCCAGGTCCTTTAATGCCATACAAATATGAGACAGAAACATGGATTATATCTTTATATAGACCTGTCTATTGATTTATAGATTAATAGTTTTACTGGACAGAAATTACAAAGAACAAATCTGGTTCTTAGTCAAATTCTAATGAGTCAAATTGAAAGTGTCATGGAGTCATCAGCCTCATGACATTAACACTGACATGAAAAATAATACTGAAGAAATAAATCAAATCTAATTAAAAACATAAATAAGTGATCAGTTCTTTACTGTTATGGTCTGTAAAATATATTTATTCTCAGTACTAGATATGGTCTCAACAAACCCATGGCACTTCAACAATATTATTTTACCTTTTATCTGGAAATAGTGTCCGTTTATTCTTGCCATAGAGTCTCTGTATTAAGTATAGCTCTAAAGGTCTTGCCATACCAGTTTATTCCTCTATTTACTTTAGTTTCTTAGTTTATTCTTGCATTTTGTTCTTCATTCATTTCCATTTAGTTTCCTTTGATTAGTATTATCCTCTCTTGGTTTATTGCTATGTCCATTTTAGTTTCTTTCCTGTTGCTACATTTATTTTATCATTTATTGACGCTCACCATCAGTGATCTTCACTCATCACCTGCTTCGCCTCCTAATCATCGTATGTCATATGTTGATTTTTTTCACTGTTCAGCGTCAGATTCTCTATTTTTATGCCATAATTCACATCTATTTCTTCGCTCCGTTTTATGTCCAGTTTCTCCTGTTTCAGAGTTTTGCCAATGTGCGCGTCGTTTTTTTTTTTCTTACCCCCTAAGGTGCAGGGCGTATCGATGGGGTTAAAGGCAGACTGACAAACCATTTAAAACAAAGTAAACAATTTCGGTATTTTGATTATTGAAATTTAAAAGTGCTGTGTTGTTCTATCACACCCGTTTCATACCGGACCACTTAAGGCACCGGTGTTAACGCTATAAAATGAACGCTCTCTATCGAGGTATCACCATGGAGGGATTTCTTTATTTAAATGGGTTCATTTTTCAGAGGGATACAAAGTGAGGGTATCGTGATTTTAGTAATTAGTGATTTTCTGTTGTCCTTCCATGGAAGCAGGCAGCATCCAGACGGAAATAAAACACTTTTTAATATAAGTTGCTGCTTTGACATGATCACAGAACTGCCAAAACATACAAAAATCCTCAATAAAACATAAAATATTAAAAAATCAGACACCAGACAAAGTGAATCACAGCAACGTCATCAGCCGGTGTAACGCTGAACTGAAGCTATTTGCGCCAAAAGCTACAAACACTGAATAGAAGAAGAGCTGCCATCGATACAGTTGCAGCCAAGCATGATCTAATGTTACACAATACAGTTTTACCAAGTTGCTCAAAGTCTAAACTGGTAATTCTTGTGATTGAAGGTGTAAAGTTTACCTTCGACCAAACGCCCCCCAAAGGAATCCCAGCGCCCCCCTTTTGTAAAAATTTCCACCAGCTTCCCGTCTTGTCCCCTTTCCTTTGCCCAGCGCCACTTGTTTTTAATTCCTTTCTCAAGTAAACGTGTTTCTTTACTGGGTGAGACAAACTCCATTTCATTCATATCGCATTTGATTTAACCGCCTAATCGAACGCATGCGCTTCTTTTCTACAAACCGTTTTACAGTCATTGGTCAAGAACACGGGAGCTAGAATTCTGATTGGCAGACATCTTTGTCTATTATCTACAGTTTAGTTGAGGCAGGCCGTTTGGTCCAATGCTTGCTTTGCTTGGAAGTCTGGCCCCCAGACGGAGCTCTTTACGCCTAAGTTTCAAACGTCTGACTAAATAAATCTTCTTTATTTTAATTGCAAGTAGTTATTTAAATGTCCTGCGAGATGATATACTCATCTCATTATGGATACATGGGTATACATGATATACCCATGTATCCATAACAACCGGAACTTTCAATATCCAGCAAGTTATTTTCGCAATTTACCGTCTATTAAACGAGTGCCCCCCGGATTAATTACACTCTCTGCAGCTATGAAGTTACCGTATTAACCCGATATTTGCTGGAAAGTGCAACGTCTCCCCTTTCAGAAACCGTTGGAATTTTTCAGATAGTGCTACGTGTGGCGGAATTACGGTACTGCGAATTTAGATGTGTCGCCGCCGACACGTTCCGGTCTAGAAGTGTCCCGGAGACTACAGTTTGGTTGAGGCTGACCGTTTGGTCAAAAGCCGGAAATCCGACCCCCGGCCGGAACTCTTTAAGCCCTGAGCTCTCTTCATTTTTAATTCTTAATTCTGTGAAGACGCTGTTGCAGTAATCAATGTGACTAAAGATAAATGCATGGATGAGTTTCTCTAGATCTCGTTGAGACTTTAGTCCTCTAATCCTGGAGATGTTCTTCAGGTGATAGAAGGCTGACTTTGTAACTGTTTTTATGTGGCTCTGAAGGTTCAGGTCAGAGTCTATCACTACTCCCAGGTTTTGGTCCTGATCGCTAGGTTTTAGTTTTAATAACTGAAGCTGTGCTTCAAATTTAGTGTGACTGTTCCCACCGGACTAAAACTAGCGATTTCTCCAAGATCAATTCCATCCCACTATTGAGTTTTAAGGTCCACAGCTGGCCTGTGAATCTCAGCAAGAATTGCATCCAACTTGCCCTGTTTGCTAGTTGGCCCAACCCATCACAAATTTGTTGATATGCCAAGTCCAGAAATCCTGTTATCATGAATCCAAATCAATCCAGGATGTATCCCTCCAGGTATATACATCTGCTTGTCCTCGCAGAACAAGCAGATTAATCAATACAATTTTATTTGTATAGCACATTTCAGCAGCAAGGCATTTCAAAGTGCTTTACATCAATATGCTTTACATGTATACCAGTTGACCACTATATGTTTTAGGTTTCAACACCAAAAGACACTCAGACATTTCCCACACAAAGAAGAGAACATTCAATACATTACAGTACTATGTTTTTAAGATTGATGTTTATTTTGCAATTAAAATTAACAAGCAGAAGCAGCTGCTGTGACTGATATGATTGTTTGGTGAATGAGTGAGGAGTGAAACAGTTTTTCTAACACAAAATTAACATTTATATTCAAATTTTTTGTTTGAAATCAACTTGGAGAATATTTCTGTTATTTTTGTAAGTAAAGAAAAAAAAAGGGCCGTCTTGTTACAGAGCTAGAGGTGTAAGACGCTGGTTTTGCCCTCGCTGTTGGATTGCCACTGCGCGCTACTGGTAGTAATATTTCACAGATGTGGCGCTGTTCAACGTCCACCAGACAGTGAACTCTCACACCGAATGTCTGCTTAAAGCTGCAGCATATAACTTAAGCAAACAAAATATTTTTTTTACATATGTATTAAAACTTTCACTGTATCCTAACATAAGGCAGATAATCTCTGCCTTCTCCTGGCATTCTGCAGAATGACTCAGCTCAGTCAGAAAGATCAGAGCCAGCACAAAACAATGTCATTTTCTGAGGAAGTTTTGATTTAGTAAATTTAGGATCGTTTGTTTTGATGCAACCTGGATTTGACTGAATGAATGTATCCTTTTTTTCTTGACATTACTTTCATATATGCGATGTTGTTAGATTTTACTCATGTATAATTTAGGGCACTAAGAACCTTACTGTTAAATATTATTTAAAGATTGCAGGTTTTTCAATTGTCCTTTTGACTGATTCGTGCCTACAAGTATTTTGCATGTTTTATGTCTAAATTAGGTAAATTTATTACCTGGTAATTTTTCCATTTTGCCAGATCACATAGTAGCATTTATTCCTAAAGAGAAAAAATAACAGCCAATCCAGGTGATCAGCAGTGATTGGCCCTCATGGGTGATCAGAATTGGAATTGGCAGCAAAAACCTAATCAGAGCATCCCTATTGATAACTTAATCAATGGTAGTCAGCTTTTCGCCCTAAAATATAAAGATGGGGGCAGGATCTTGTGCACGTGATGTCACGCTGCAAGGGGTCCATATTACAATTTAAGTGACACAACATGAACTTTTGCAATGTTTTTAGGCAAGAATGTCTGAGTAAACCTAAAATATCTGTTAATCACCTAATTGTAATATTGTTTGACATTTTCAGAGATCTCTGCTCCCACTGCATCAACCACCAATTCCAACCACAAATTAATTTAATAGATCTATAAATAAACTGAATGCATTTAGATGAAAAATAAACAGCACACACCTCTCCCGCAGGACAACATGACAAAAGGGGAGGGTCCAAGGGGCGCAAACAATTTAAAGACAATACTCCGCAGCTCCCCAGCACTTGAGTGAATTTGCGCAGTCTCGGCGGGTGATTTCCAAGGTTTGTTTTTCTTTGATGCGAATCATCAGTCACCACACCCATCTCAGTCCTCTCAAGCACCTTGATTACCATAGTCACCGTAATCACTGTGAAAACTAAACAGATATACAAATATTAGAATATAAACATAAACTTACAACACAAACAACAAAGTAAAACGTACCTCGCTGCTTTCACCGGGGAACACTAAGTGTTGATAGTGCCAAGCACATCTCTGACAGTTTGTTCTAATCATTCATTGGTACAATGATTTGCCAGCTTTTATAGGGCCTGCCCTCATTTAGCTACGGCAGCCCGTGAGGTACATAACAAAAAACCCCAAAACTTTACAAAGTGCAAATACAGTTAAACAAAACAAAATACAAACCACCAACAGAGGCAATCAGAACAGACAAATGTCATTAAACAATCTGCAACATCCTTAATTTAGAAAATTCACTTTAAATCATTAATAAATAGTCTAAAAATTTGTATAATTTAGGCAACGTATTTTAATGGCTCACTATCCATTACAGAAGAAATCAAAAGGAGGGGCTTCCAATCTTAAAGTAACACGGGTAAAACAATGACGGTTATAAGTCAGGTAAGGAGCAATACAAATAACCAAAAAAAAGACATTGTCATGAATTGTGGGTGATGCCGGTGAGAGAGAACGCTGAGACCCAGATGATGATAACTTAATAAAGAGAAGCTCAAGCACAGTCCAGCACAGGGGGCACGGCAGGAACACCATCACACAGCTAATACCGGTAGCAACTGAAAAAACTGAAGACTGAATACGAGAGCTTAATAAACACAGGACTATACAGTTCGACTCTGATGGTAAGCACACAAACAACTAATGACTTACGACGACGTTAGACGAGGATCTGACGAGGAACACAGACAACAGGTGGGACTAGATACATTGGGAGGGTAATCACAGGAACGAGACACAGCTGGGATCTATCAAGACAGGGAGGACAGGACATCACAGAGACTCACAGGGAACAGGATCACAATAAACACAGAAAAAAAAAAAATAAACATAGAAAACTACGGATCACAACAGACATTTTGTGTAATTATAACAAAAGAGAAATACAACCAGGTTAAACTTGCCAGCTGTCGGCTGGCCAGATGCCCCATATTTGCCTGACTCCCAATACATTGTTTTCAAACTCCTGGTATCTTTTCTCAATGAGTGAAAGTCTAATACAGATATTCTTCAATCAGGTAAATGTCTAGCAGGGGTGCCTACAGGATATTATCGGAGTGTAGACATGGCCCACTAAAACAGTGGATCTAATCCGTGATTTTTTTTTTCACAAATTACACTAAATAATAAAGACAGGAAAGCAAAGTATACCCATATGATCCAAGGGTGGTGAAGGACGGAGATTCCCAGAATCAAGTGGTGTATCTGAGACTTACAGAGGAGGAGGTGAAACCATCCATCCATCCATCCATCCATTTTCTTCCGCTTATCCGGGGTCAGGTTGCGGGGGCAGCAGCTTCAGAAGGGAGGCCCAGACTTCCCTCTCCCCAGGCACTTCTTCCAGCTCCTCCAGGGGAACCCCAAGGTGTTCCCAGGCCAGCCGAGAGACATAGTCCCTCCAGCGTGTCCTGGGTCTTCCCCGAGGCCTCCTCCTGGTGGGACGTGCCCACAGGGAGGTACACTTTGAGTGTACAAGGAACACTCAAACCCTTCCAGG
This sequence comes from Poecilia formosa, assembly GCF_000485575.1. Lineage (NCBI taxonomy): Eukaryota > Metazoa > Chordata > Actinopteri > Cyprinodontiformes > Poeciliidae > Poecilia > Poecilia formosa. Next base: position 1,457 of record NW_006800952.1, on the reverse strand, counting down.
AGGTGAAACGTTTGCTTGATTTCTACTCATTTTGGCAAATTTTCGACTAGATTTAACTTTTTAACTCTCCTGCACTCTTTAGGCCCTCACATACTCAAGCGTACTGTGCGCATTCCATGAACTGTGCGTACTGTCCGCGGACGGTTGGGTCTTCACACTCGAGCGTACTGATTACCTAAAATTCTCTCCTGACAAATTCATTTATTTCACATAATCTTAATGAGAAATAGCAAGTTTGATGAACTATTTGGGCGCCTATCTGTTTCTTCTCCATCTGGGAAGCCTTAACTCACTTTTCAGTGGGGGACAGAGAACGGCAGTCGCATACTGGTTCATCCAGCAAAGACAGTGAACCGCTGCCCGGAGCAGCGCAGTTTCCTGCTGGGGCAGAGGAGCAGCAGGAGGCTGCGCTAACTTTAACTGTAATCAGGGATCCATTCAATAAGCTTTGTTTATTATGTTCCAAAAGACAGTTGTGATCGGTCTAATAATTTGTACAGCAATTGAAAATGAGCACATACCTGATTATCCTTTCCTTGCCGTTGTTTGAGAAAAAAATAAATAAAAATCAGACTCAACTTATCAGACCACCTCTCTGGTCTGCTGCTGATAAAGTCTGGGATGATGTCTTGTTTTTTCTTCTTATAATTCTGCATAATTCACCATGTCAATATTTGTGTGAATATATAAAGCCTGTTGCTGTTAACCATTTTCGCTTATGTGGATATCATGTCCCCATGACAACTTTATGTTGACATTTATCATGTTGATGTCAACTTTGAACAATATGAACTCATATAACCCTTATTCTCAACCTTATCAGCCCGGTGTCACATGAAAACCAGTTCAATGTGAACACTGTTTCCACCGGGTAGTTTAATTTGCGACACCAAGTACGTGTACATGTACGTGTACGCGGTCATAAAAATTTATCCTTCCACGGACCTCTGCGGACTGAAATGTGCCCGAGTATGTTGCGGCCTTTAGCGCAACACTCAGGGAAGAGCCAACTGGGTCGGCTCTTCAGTTCCCTATCCATCCATCCATTGTCTTTACATCCTTGTCCCTTAGTGGGGTCGGGAGGGTTGCTGGTGCACATCTCCAGCTAACGTTCCGGGCGAGAGGCGAGGTCACCTGGACAGGTCGCCAGTCTGTCGCAGGGCAACACAGAACAGACAGGACAAATAACCATGCACACACACACACTCACCTAGGGACAATTTAGAGAGACCAATTAACCTAACAGTCATGTTTTTAGACTGTGGGAGAGAACCCACGCAGGCACAGGGAGAACATGCAAACTACGTGCAGAAAGACCCCGGGCCAGGAATCGAACCCAGGACCTTCTTGCTGTTAAACTCACTACCCCACCAGTCAGAACTGTGCACACAATAAAAAGCTCAGGCAGGGTTCACACGACGGGAGCGTTAAAACTATTCAGTTTTACCTAGCTTCAT
>NW_006800951.1:34600-44110 GCF_000485575.1 Poecilia formosa | reverse complement strand
TGTGTGTGTCTCTGTGTGTCTCTCTGTGTGTGGGTGTCTGTGTGTGTGTGTGTGTGTGTGTCTCTGTGTGTCTCTCTGTGTGTGTGTGTCTGTGTGTGTGACCTGGGGCCTCCAGCTTCGGGGCCGCTCTGTGCCGTCTCCTCTCTGCTCTCTCTTCCCAGCTTGGACAGGTTGAACTTGGTCTGCAGCGTCATCTGCAGGTTCCCCGTGTAAACCAGCTGCAGCTGCACCCACAGGCCTGCAGGGGGCGCACAGAGCAGCTCAACACCAGGCTGACAAGACAGGCCAAAGGTCATGGTGCCTAATCTGATCCCGCATCTGGCTGAGAAGATCGGGTCAGAATCATTAGTCCTCTTTAGAAGCTGAGGGAGAAGGGAAGATCTGGTGGAAGGATGATCTCTGGATGTGCCATATAAGGACACTGACTTCTATATTTACTAGAGCTGGAATTAGATTCAAATTTGAATCTGGTTAATTGCAGGTTCTGTAAGTAATTAACCATAATATGACACTTTAAATTCCAATTCTCTTTTTCCTGCTAAATTATTTAATGAATATGGTCAGATATGAACATAAGAGATATTTCTGGTTTTTATTCTTCAGGTTGTTGTAGCATTACCTGCTACATGTTACCATTCAGGTGCTATTTTAGGCTAACATAGCTTTGCTAATGGGCTAATTGCTGTTTGCACAACTTTAGCACAACAATAGTGTTTTCATGTTTTCATTGACCAATCAGATCATTTAGAAGCAGAAATGAACAGAGAATCAGCTTCCATCGCTGCCGTTAGCGATGTAGCTTTAGCATCGCAGATAAGAAATTGTGGTTTTGGGCAGAATCTTAATGTGTAAAAAAGAAACAAAAAACCAATTGCATTTAATCCATGTAATTATTTGAAATGTGTTAAATGTATTTTGCTATAACTTGTTTTTTTATTTTACCAAAATGATTGTAGTAATGCAGTGAATGGTGGTAGAGGAGCCAGCAGGGGGCAGTCTGGCTCCTGGTGGAGTGGGATTTAAAAACACTCAGAAGTGGAGAAGAACCACAGATAGAAAACAGGACGAACAGATTTAGACGTTTAAGAAAAAAATGCATTAAAATCTAACTAATCAAAACAAAAGCATTAAAGTGTTAGCATCTTCTGAACAGGAAGCTGCAGGCTGAGCTGACCTCTGTGGTTGACCTCTGGCCTGGAGGCGGCCATGATGTGTGGCATGCTGCAGCCCATGTCCAGCTCGGTCAGCGTCAGCTCGTTCATGAAGTAAGGCAGCTGCAGGAACAGGAAGCCATCAGTTTATTACGTATCGATAGACGACCGTCTGCTTCCGCTCGTCCAGCCTCACTCTGATTCTGCTCAGCTTCTTCTGGATCTTATGGGCGACGGCGTCGGCCCACTGCTTCTCTCGCAGGAAGTCCCAGAAGATTCGGCCAATCAGAGCGTTGACCCAGGAGGCGGGGCCGGCTCCGGGGGGCGTGGCCTGATCGCAGGTGCACTGAGGAAGGAAGGAAGCAGAGCTAAGAGTCGCTCCAGATCCATTCACAAGAAGTAAAATCTCTGCTAGCTTACGGTGGTGTTAGCGGTGGTGTTAGCAGTGGGGCTAGCCTCTGCGCTGCTAGCCCTGGGGCTGCATGGGGGTGTGGCCTCATGTGCAGCCAGAAGGCGGGCCATGTAGCTGTGGTAGTCAAGCGCAGAAAGTCCCCCTGTGGCGCTGCAGGGTACTGCAGGACCATAGGAGGTGGCAGGCGTGGCGGGCGTTGAGGACACGGCGGGCGCGTCGTCATCGTCGCTGCTGGGGCCTCGGCTCCTCGGGACGGGGACGCTCTGGGACGGAGCGCCTGGAGGACAGAGATCTGCTGCAGATTATTCAGCGTTATTCATTAAGTTTCCTCCAAAATGCAGAGAATCCAGGCAAAGCGAGTTTCTGGATGTTGCCTCAGACAGGAGCAGAGGTTCCCAATATGAGGGCCGCAAAATGATTTCTGCACAGAAACCATCAGGTGGATCCACAAATGATCTTAGTGGTTTAGACTGTGAGTCAGATTCAGCATCATGGGAGACCAGGAACCATCAGTTTAGACACCTGGTTTGTGTTACAGCGCCACCGACTGGCCCGGCAGACCTACTGCAACGCTTTCTGTGTCATGGACCAATATTTTATCTCATAAACCGTCTCACTAAGAATCAGAGTGATGTGTATGGAGGCCCAAAAGAGACAAATTAAATAATGAATACATTTTGAAATAAATAAGGATTTTATTAAATGTCTGACTGAATAATGTAATATACTTTCTGAATGATATAATTATTTCACTGTTTAATGAAATAGGGTGAAATAATTATGTAATTTTTGGGAAACCTGCTTTAAGGCAAATATTTGATAATAAATGCAGATTTCATTACAATATCATAATCTCACATTAACCCAACCATTCATGAGGATGATTTCCCATGAGACTTTCTGCTCTCTTTCTGTCCAGAGCTGGAGCCGTTTGTTACCGGGTCGTTTGTTACCGGGCCGTTTGTTACCGGGCCGTTTGTTACCGGGTCGTTTGTTACCGGGCCGTTTGTTACCGGGCCGTTTGTTACCGGGTCGTTTGTTACCGGGCCGTTTGTTACCGGGCCGTTTGTTACCGGGTCGTTTGTTACCGGGCCGTTTGTTACCGGGCCGTTTGTTACCGGGCCGTTTGTTACCGGGTCGTGTGGAACGTCGTCCGGCTCTCGGCCCGTCCCGGACCGCAGACGCCAACAGGAGGTGGCGGAACCACTCCTCCTTCTCCCGGCCCGTGCGTCCGAAGAGGTAGAGCGCAGGCGGGGCGGCGCCAGCTTGCGTGGAGGAAGTCTGTGCTGGATCAGAACCCAGGTTCTGTTCTGACCCGGTTCTGTCCTCCTCTGCTCCAAGCTGGATGCAGATGGGATACTTGGGGTTCCAGACTCTCTTCCGAGCCAGCGCCGCCGGCAGGAGGAAGACCTTCAGGAAGGAGGCAGCATGATGAAGAACCAGACCCACCAGAACCAGAACCAGATGTTTTCTTGTGGCAGTAAAATGTGTCTCTTCAGATCAAAAACTCTTTCTGATTTGATTCCTGAATGAATCTAATTTTTTGAACGTTTGTAATTACCTTATTTATTGTTGTCTGTTACCATTTTCAGCTTTAGTTTTTTATGTATCTGTGGATTTTTATGTCTTCAAAGCTTTTTATTTCTGCCTGTCTTGAAAATGATAATGATTAATAAAAAAGGTCATAATTACAAAGGTGAGTAAATAAATAAGCTAATAAAGAGACATATTTGTCTCACTGTCTAATATAATTACTGCCAGCATTTATTAATTTACCGTATTTTCATCTTTTGCTTATTTGTTGAGCCTTTTTTAAATTTCTATATTTTCTCGTCATTATGGCAGGATTGGCTCTCCATAGATTTACTGCCTCACTTTTTCATCAGTCAGTTGAATTTTCTGCTCCTGAACCTGGAGCATAAATCTGCATTAAGAATGAAAAGTGAAATGAAATGTTCAGATCTTACTTTGCTGTTTGCCAGCCAGAAGCAGCGCGTCTTGATGAAGCCGACTTCCTGCGGCGGGTCGTCGTGCGCGGCGCGGCGCCTGATGTTGCAGCGTGGGTAATCCAGACGGAGGCTGCAGCCCTGCAGCGTGGCGAACACGGAGTGAGTCAGAGCCGGGTGGAAGATTTCTGGGTCGTAATCCTGGATCTCATTCATCCAACCCTGAAAACAGCAGCAGGTTTAACAGACACCAACGTTTATTCAAGAAGAGCTGCTGACCTTCAGGAATCAGCTGCAGACCTGAACAGCTTAATAATTACTGTCATAATATTTAATAATAATAATAGTGATAAAAATTATAACTACTATGAATAATGAGCTCTGTTGGCTCTGCTGTTTGGATCATTATTCCTCTGGTTCTGTGCAGCTGGAAGGATTGTTGCTCTTTTACTTTTGGACAGTTATTATAGAGCGTAACCATGGTAACAAGCATCTCAAAAGCTCAAATAATACCTGGAGTATGAAGTCAACCCGTCCATCATGACGGACATGAACCAAACGCCAGACTCTCTCTACTCGTCTTTCTAACCAACAGATTTAAAGAGGAGCAGCAAAAGCAAAGGAGGAGGATCAGCAGAGCTAGCTAACAACTGGTGATGTCACCCAGGAAGTCGCTGTGGAATATCAACTCTGCTGCCTGACGAGCTTTTAGGATGTTAGCAAGAGACCAGGCAGTCTTCAGTCAGAGGAATCTGCAGACTCGCTGAAACACTGACTGCTACAGGAGCTCCTTCCTGGCCTCAGCAAGAACCTTGGAGGACCTGAGTTAAAAACATTTAGTTTCCCTTTGGGAGAAATATGGGCTTCCTGAATGAGCTGCGCTTAGACGAGCATGAAGCCAAAACAAACCCAGACAATATAAAAGATTAAAAATGACTTGGAAAACCTTCTGAGTGTGGAACGTTTGAAGCTTCCAAGCTAAAGCCAAGCTAGCGATCAGCCAGGACAGAGATTATCCTTCTACAGCGTTTTCATCCTCCAACACGGAGCCGCTGATGGCGACCTCTGACCTCCTCCTCCAGCCTCTGAAGCCTCCTGCTGCTGCCGGACTCAGAAGGAGCGGACTAATTACGGTGCCGCCGTGGTTCTGACGGGCCTAATTGGACCCGGGGTGCCTGATGTTCTGGACTTGTGTTCCTTTTAATAAAACTTTAATCTGTGATGGAGACGGACGGAGGAAGGGAAGCGGCTTGACGCTCTCCTTGGAGAACAATCAGGAGAAAAGCAGCGCTGCTTCCTGCTGTTCAGACGGACTCAGGTAAAGTTCTGGTTCTGGATGTGAAATATTTGTAATATTTCTTATTGTTGGTGCTCATGCAGCCTGAATCCACTTCAGATCTTCAATTCTGTTCAACCTCCTGTTTATCTGAGCTCTGATAACATTTGGTATGAAAACTTCTGACCCGAGCTTCAGTTTAATCAGCAGAAGATAAAAAGAAACAGAGTGGGAGTCGAACTCTGTCAGGAATAAAATATCTAAGTTATGAGGGTTTTTTTGTGAATCTTTTCCTTCAGTTTTATTGGATGAAATCCCTGAAAATGTAATAACAGATGATTTATTATCTCAGGTTCACATATGAATATCTGAAACCTGCTGAGACGAATCAATGAGAAGCAGCCAAAACGACTGAAGCTGCTGCGACGCCGAGCTTCTGTCAACTTACACAAAATTACCAGCAATTATTTCATTTATCCTCTAAGAGAAAAAAATGGGATTCATTTTTAGGTCTTATTTAATTACTCAGTTATAAATGTCATATTTTCAAACTAAATATGGAAATCCACTTGTCTATAAGCAAAGTAGACTATCAAAATAAAAGCTGAGTGGCCGCTGATGCAACATGTTGCTGTAGATCCGTTGCTAAATGTCTGGATTGCCTTTAAAACGGAGAATCTTTATTTTAAGCTGAAATGTTCAAGAACAGAAACAAGGACAGGGATGACATGAGGCGACCTGAAAGCAGGAGTTTATCGAGGCTACAAAGAGACAGCTTTTATTTTGGTAGTTCACTTCCTGGTAGCGGCAGGTGAATTAGCTTCCAAGCTAAATATTTAGTCCTGAGCCAAACGCTTATGTCCAAACTAAATATCTGGCTTGAACCTGACATTTATAACTTTAGCTTTGTGAAAATATGACTTATTAATCCAGATTGTTGGTGGCAACAGCGGCCAGTACTTCATGACTGTCGCCTACCTGAAGGACGTCGGGCTCGGCGCTGAAGCCACCTGGGAAACGGGCCTCACCCTGCTGGGTCAGCGCCGGTCTGCGTGCGTTAGCCGAGCCGGACGAACCGATCCGAATGAGGAACAGGCCGAGCAGGAAGCCCAGAGCCAGTCCCAACGCCAGGCCCGAGACGTACGGACCCAGAGGAAGGATGAAGTAGCCGTAGGACAGAACCGCCACGCAGAACAGACTCATGCGCGGCAGAGGAGGCTGAGGATCCGGACCGGACCTGGAGCTGTTTGGTGCTGGGGCGCCAGGCGACCTCCTGACCCTCCTGGGAGCTTCAATGGCAAACACTTGCATCATGTCATCATCTTCGCATATTTCCAGCTCCTGCTGGTGATGAACGGGACACGGGCGGCGCCGCGCTCCGACCGAAGGCCAGTCGAACACGGGAAGAACGTCTCCATCTGGTCTCCTTCCGGTCCTCACCGGAGACTCTGAGAGGACGGTGTCCACGCTGCCGTCCCTCCCCTGATGAGCCGCCGTGGACCTGCTCTGGTGTTTGGGGCTTCCTGCGCCGTCTTCCCCCATGATCTTGCTGAACATGCTGCTCAGAGGCTCATGCATGGCCTCGGACAGCTTCCTCTTCGTGTCCTCCAGCTCCATCTTGAAGAAGCCCCCCTTCAGGCCCTCCGCGCTGGGAGAGAGAGCGCTGGGGGACGGCGGGGCCGTGCGAGAGTCCCCACCGCTCCGGGGTTTGGTTTGGGTCAGCTGCTTCCACAGGTGGAGGTTGAGACGGGAGTCCGATCTGGACTGAGACACCTCCGGCTCCGAGTGGGACAGCTCCGTGGAGATGGACTTCACCAGGCTGAGGAGAGGCCTGGGTCTGAGGGTGGAGCCCTCTTTCGGCTCAAGCTCAGTGGAGAGTGACTTGACGAGGCTGGCCAGGGGCCGCTGGCTGTGTGAGGGCGGCCCTGGGGAGAGGAAGCTAGGGGGCGCTGCAGAGCAGTTCCCCAGGGAACCAGGCGATGACGGGGAAAGAGGAACATGGAAGTTCTGGGGCTTCAAGTCTTTGTCGTCCTCCGCAGGAAGCGGCTTCTCCTCGCCGTGGTCCAGGGAGAAGATGAGCTCATCGTCCTCCAAGCTGTCCCACTCCCCTTCGGTGCCGGTCAGATGGATCACAATCCCCCGGGACTGGTTCCGCTTCATGACGCCAAGTGGGAAGAGCCTGTGAGGGTCATGAAAGGTCCTGCTGCCCTCGCCTGTGTCCTTCCTGCCCTCTCCCTCCCCGTTTTTTCCATCATCTGCCATTTCTCTAGTTCACATCTCCAAACCGAGACACCTGTGGGTCAGGAGAAGACAAACACGGTCAGCTGCATCGCCTCTATACCGTATCGACTCTACGCCTCAGAGACGGAGCAGATACAGACCAAGGCCTGCTTTTCATAGCTTCTGACTCATTTCTGCAAAATGAGCACCAACCAGGCTTTAACTTGTCACATTTGTGTCCTCTGGCTTTAAAGAATCATGAAATAATCTGAGGACTAGTGAGTCTGAATCCCAGCCAAGTCAACATGTCGCTCCACAAACTGATGAGCTTCACAGGCTCACAGTTTCTGTCTGAATCTGGGGCGACGGCCTGGAGACTGACGTCCAAACGTCTGATTCAGACACATCCGTCACAAGAACAGGAAGAAAATGTTTAATGAAAGAAGAGTCACTCTGACATCTGAACTAAAATCCATTCCAGTTCATATCTTCAGCAGTCTCTTAACCAGCCGTGTGTAACTCAGGCTGTGTTCTCACACCGAACGTCCTTTGGTTCGTTTGTTTGGTCCGGAACAAAAAAATACTTTATATTGTTTGGTTCGTTTTGGTTTCGTTGATTTTTCTTCCAAGTGTACGATAATTCGTAAACGATTCGGTTATGATCTTTGCTCTCACTGGGCAGAAATGACGGACAGACCTGGAGAACCGAACTGTCCAGATCTGCTTGTTCATCTGCTTTATGATGTCATTTTTCTGAATCTGGATCTGCTGAGGCTTTACGAACCAGGAAACGGATCAGGTTCAGTCCAACCAGAACCAGCAGGGTTAGCAACCCTGAAGGCCCATCGTTACCATGACGCCCAACTACAGTGGCTCATGAAGTCCAAAAAGACGTTTATTTCCTGTAGTTGGTTTGGATGGAGGTTGGTTTGGACTCACACTAGAACTGGACCAGGAAGCGGTTCTGGTTCTGGTTTGGTGGAGACGAACACCAAAACATCTGCAGGTTCTGTAGAGTTCTGGTTCAAAGCAGCTGATTGTATCGGGTCAGTAAATCTCAATAAAACACAGAACATTGGTTTTTATCTGAAGCGATAAAGTGAAGGGGGACAGTTGGTGATGCAGCAATCAGGCGCCGATTAGTTTGGTCTGACCATCAAACACTGAACTTAGTTTGAAACAGAAGATTTTCTCTGATCCACGTTGATCTGAGTCAGAAAATCAGACATGAGTTTTGCTGCTGGTCAACGGTTCATCATCATCTGGATCAGAGAAGCAGCGGCTCATTTCCTCCGTAACGACTGCACTGAGTGGAAATGTCCTAAATTAAAGCATCTTAAATCCTCCTCAGGCTGCTGGAGCCTCATCGCTGCTCTGCTTCCAGCTGAGATGAAACCAGTTTTCCTTCCATGGAAACGTCAGAAAGCTCAGAGCTGCAGGTCAAGCTCTGGATGCAAGTTGACCCGACTTCTAGCTGATCACATTTATGTAACGGCATTAAAATGCTGCGCGGCACAATGTGAACCACGTCCACAGCAGCTGGTGGAGTCGTTATAATCTGCTCTCGCCCAAAACGGACGGAGGGGGATGAACCTGTTGCTGGGGTCAGTCTGAGCCCCAGAGTTTCCCCTGCTGGGACGGGAAGCTGCAGCATCAGAACCACACGGCGACGTTTCATTTCCTGAGCCGCAAACCGGCGTCCGGTGAGGGGAGAGACGTTTCTGCACCAAGAGATTCTTTATCCATTCCTGCTGTTGGATTTTACAATATTAGAAAATGAAATAAATATTTCTGTCCATGAAAGGATGACATTAAAGAGTTATATTTTATCTGAGTGGAACAGTATTCACTGTGAAAATGTTTCTCTGGATAGAATCTGCATAATGAGTTCTTGGGCGTCACTTATTAAATTATATCAACATATTTCTTTAAAGACTTATGTTGCAGTGGCGGCCATCTTGGTTTGACGAGACAGAATTTGCAATATTTGCAGAAAAGTCAAAAGTAGATGGGTCTGGTGTTTTACTCGTCTGAAGAGAATATCTGTTAATCTGATGGAAAGATGGCCGTCATTAGCATCGTTAGCATCTCTGTAGAAAAAAGGCTAACGATCCTAATGCTGACATCATAAATGATATAAAATGAAACCAGAGCAGATTTGAAAAGTTCATAAAACAAAGGTTTCACAAACTGGAGCTCAAAGTTCAGTCATGGTTTGACTAGGCCATTTTCAGAGCCGGCCTGAGGGATAAGCAAACTGTAGCTGCTCAAAGCCGAAACAAGAAATCCTCAGGTTGACGAACTTCAGCTAAAGATAACTGATCAGTTTTTAATATTTAGTTCTGCTTGTGTCCGGGTCTGTGGGCCGTCTGAACGCTCACACCCACCAACAAACTCAGATTATCGTTAAATCAGGATTTGACTGTAAAATCTGACAAATCAACCAGCAGGATTAGGAGCTAAAGCTAAAGCTAAAGCTAAAGCTAAAGCTGATTCCCATCAACT
>NW_006800951.1:30533-34002 GCF_000485575.1 Poecilia formosa | reverse complement strand
CGGCTGGGTTCCAGCTGGGTTCCGACTGGGTTCCGACCGGGTTCCGACTGGGTTCTGACTGGGTTCCGACTGGGTTCTGACTGGGTTCCGACTGGGTTCCCACTGGGTTCTGGCTGGGTTCTGACTGGGTTCTGACTGGCCCCTGCAGGGATAATCGGTCTAGACGAAGGACGAAGGCTTAATGTAGAAAAAGTCCAGCTGACAGAATTAGGAGTTAATCTGTCGGTTTATTAATCTCTAATCTGATTATTAGTTCTGGTTAATCACCCTGGAAAATTTCTGCTCATGTCAGATTCATCACCTCACTTCATCAGGAACAATAAATTCAATAAAACTGTCAGATTAAAATGTTCTGTTGTTTCTGTCAATATTTGTGGCAGTTTGGAGATAAATTTACCAGAAGCAGATAATCTGATAATCTGATAATTTGTGGAACAATAAACTGCTATTCAGCTGTTTTTAGTTCTGTGTTCATAAAATAACAATAATTAAAAACATGCTGACCATCGAAGCTCAGCTGCTGAAGCTGCAGAACATGAAGTCTAAATTTAATCATCGTGTTTAAACCTTTCAGTCTGGCTGCATGTCTAATATTTCAGTTTATAATCAGGCTTCTTCAGGGCAGCCTCACCTTTATCACTAAACTGCAGACGGTAATTATATTTCAGCACATTTTTGAATTTGCTGATATTTATTGATGGTTCTCATCAAAATAGAAAACAGTAAACACAACATCCTGACAATTTAGTCTTCATTAACTGGAATTTAATGATTTTATTAAAAATCTAAATTCTTATGAGAAATTTCCCACAATGTGAATAACGATCAAACCTGCTGAGGAGAAAATGATGTTATTCTGAAACATCAACCAGTGAAATAAATCAATAATTATAAAATTATTTTAAACAAGAAAAAACTAATGCATAAACTGATTAAGTGACTTCATAATGTTTATTATAATTTAAATAAATCTAAACAATCAATAATTAAATCAACTGAATATTTAAACAATAAAATAATTATGAATTCCATATTTAAATATCCAACATAAAATCCTGTAAAATTATTTTTGACTTCATTATTTCATAATGTAATAAATTATGAGTTAAAACAGAAAGTCCACTTCAGACCAGAACACAAACTGTCAGCGCTAGCGCCCCCTACTGGTGGTACTGCAAAATAATTCGGCTTTTTGTACATAAAATCCATCCATCCACCTAAGGGGTCAGGAGCTGCTGCCTCCAGCGAACGTTTCAGGTGAGAGACGGGTCACCTGGACGGGTCACCTGGACGGGTCACCAGTCGGGTCACCTGGACGGGTCACCTGGACGGGTCACCAGTCTGTCTCAGGGCAACACAGAGACACACAGGACAAACAACCACACACACAGTCACACCAGGGAGAATTTAGAGACCAATTAACCTGACAGTCGTGTTTCTGGACTGAAGCTGGAGAGAACCCACCATGCACAGGGAGAACATGCAGACTCCATGCAGAAAGACCCGGGAATCGAACCAGAACCTTCTGCTGCAAGGCAGCAGCTCTACCTGCTGCACTGCTGTGCAGCCCAGTTGTACATAAAATAATATTTTCATTATTGAAGTGATACTAAATTGACCTTTCAGACATCATTCATGTATTTACCTCATATGTTTAGTTAATGATAGTAATAATTTATGACTTATTCGCAGAGAGCAGAAGTAGGAATGAAAAGTTCAGCTCTGCAAAGATAGAAACCTCCACACATAATAACATAATAATAATAATATTAATTCATTTTAAAAAACAAAACTTTTAATAAGGAGGAATAAAGACGTTTGACTCACCGAGCCTGAAGCTGCGGCTCTGGGTCGGTTCTGCTGTTGGTTCCGGTTCCATCTGAGAGGTTCTGGACTGCAGAGCAGAGGAAAATATCTCTCCCTTTCAGCTGCGCCGCCTCCCAGACTACCAGATGTGTGACGCTGCAGGATAATCCAGATGAAATAATCCAGCTGTCTGCCAGCAGCTGCAGGTATGGCTGCTGTCTGCTCTCCTATAGCTGGACGTCTATAGGTTCCCCCATGGCTCCTTATATGGGCCGTTTCCGGTCTACAGCTAAAAGGCCTAATTAAAGTAAGTGTGCCAAGATTAATTCTAAAATGATTAATATTTTCTCATTTTATTGACATTTTATGTGATATAAAGTATTAAAATTTTGCATGTTTTTGTTTTTGCAAATAAAATGTTGCTTTTATTAAGGAGTGAATACTTTGTGAACCAGCTGCAGTCATTTAAAGGGGCAGCATTACGTGTTTTCTGGTTCATAGTTCCATTTTATATCACAACCAGTAACTATGTTACCTTCAGTTGTTATAAAAATGCTATAAATATCAAATATAATCTGTTTTGTAATTTAAGGCGTTGACATTAGGCCTCTGTCTCTTTAAAAGCTCCTGCTGTTCCTGAAGCTCCGCCTCCAGGAAGTCGTCCCAACATGGCTCCTCTATTAACGGATCCAAAGCATCCCATAATATCTCTGTCTGATGTTCAGGCTCGTCATCCTGCTGAACCTTCAACTCTTCTCCAGAGTTGAACTCTTGGTTCATCTCCTGTTCCCGCAGGAAGTAGCTCCTGTTTCTGCTTCCTGTTCCTGTTGGCTTGTGTTTCAGCTGCTGGTTCGCTGCTTCTCCGAAACATTTCTGTCTCTTCCACACATTTCGTGGTTTGTTCCAAACTTTAAACCGAACCTGTTGAGGATTTTCTCGTGATGTTGCTGTTCCTTAAGGCTCAGACTTGTGGAGTGTTTTTCCTTTCAGCAGACTTTCCACCTGAACCATGGTTTCCTGCAGCTCCTCCGGAGTTACTCAGGCCTGTTGATCACTTTTTTATTTGTGGTTTTAAAAATGTGAAAAAGTTTTGGTTCTTCATTACCTCTTGTGCAGAAACGTCAAGAGATGAAGCAGAGGAGATGAAATGAGAATAAATCTCTCCCTCCTCGCTGACCTACAAACACCAGAGAGAGAGAGAGAGAGAGAGAGAGAGAGAGAGAGAGAGAGAGAGGAGTGGCGAGGCGAGAGCGGAGACGTCTGCATGATCTGTCTCTGAGGGGACGACTCAGCGTGACACAGCTACAGTACACAGAAACTAACCTTCATGTTTTCCTTCAGCTACGTTTTCTCTTCATATCAGATTTATAATAACAGGAAGGTTTATTGTGAAGGAATTCATTTCCTGCTGCAGTGAATCCTCTGATGTGATTAACAACAGATGAAACGAACCTGCAGGTTTTTGTCGACTCTGGAGGATCTAAACTTTACTGGGGTTTCCACTGGGAACACAGCGAGCGGCCATCTTTAATTCCCCTGAGCATGATGGGTAGGAATTCATTCTGATTGAATCCCATGTAATGATTTAAAAGGATGTTGGGTTTAGTTGTTCCTGTTATTCCCGTTCATTCAATGGTCTCACACACACACACACACACACACA
>NW_006800951.1:28059-29331 GCF_000485575.1 Poecilia formosa | reverse complement strand
GCCGAAGTAGGTCTCGACTTCGGGGTGAAATCCCTCACTTGCCCGTGTGAACATAAACCACGCGGTGGTAAGAGGTCAATTTAATAGCTTCGGCTTACAAGCCGCACGGACTTTATCCTCCCATAGACATAATATGTCTCCACACACCGTCTCTCACTTGCTCCAAAAGCATGCGGGTTACAGCACGCAGCGCCCCCTTCTGACCGGAGGACGGCTGTTACACGTCTCCCTCACACACAGAATATACACACTACTTATTGTAACTATCACATATAGCGGAGGCACTTTCAGCAACAGCTGGAAGAAACGAGAATAATTTGCTAACTAGTGTGGACCACAGATCTCAGAAACATGGAGAGCGTCTTCCACTCCTGCAGGGCGGCACTCAGAGTTTGGTTCCTGCTCCGGTGTTGGGCTCAGAGCCAGAACTTATTCGGCTAACATGTTAGCGCATTGAGGCCTAGTCCAGATGTAGCCGGATATCTGGGGAAACAAATACATTTTTATGTGTTTTGGACTTTCATCTACACCAAAACTTCTTAATGTAAATAAAAACCAATATTTATAAAAACTTTAACCAAGTGGAAATTTGAGAAAACTCCATGTTTATGTGTTCAATGGAAAATGGAAATGTAGCGTCCTGTGCATTAGTCTGACACATAATCCACTAATATCTGGTTCTGATGGATGTTCTTATTAACTTTATATTCTAATAATTAGTAATTAAGTAGGGCTGCACAGTGGCGCAGTTGGTAGAGCTGTTGCCCTGCAGCAAGAAGGTTCTGGGTTTGATTCCCAGCTCCGGTCCTTCTGCATGGAGTTTGCATGTTCTCCCTGTGCATGGTGGGCTTTCTCCAGGTACTCTGGTTTCCTGGAGAAAAACCAGAGCACCTGGTTTTTCTCACGGTGATAGTCATCACACTATCAGCTGTGATGACGTCCAAATGGTTGTTTGTCTCTGTGTTGCCCTGTCCTGTTCTGGACCTGTCCAGGGTGACCCCACCTCTCACCCAGAATGTTAGCTGGAAAGGCACCAGCACCTCTCCCAACCCACCAAGGGACAAGGATGTAAAGAAACTGGATGGATAGTAATTAAGGAGTTCAACCTCTCTGTCTGTCATCACTGATGAACTTCCTGGCACCATATTTAATTCCAAACAGGAAGTGCTGGTTATTTTGAAGCAATCTGATTGGCTGACAGGTCTTAGCATAGCGTTACACTGTCCTCTTTAGGTTGACATGTTTAAAACAATGCTCAGGAGTACGATGCTA
>NW_006800951.1:23889-28047 GCF_000485575.1 Poecilia formosa | reverse complement strand
ACACACACACGCCGCTCCCCTGACACAGGCAGCCGTTTAAAAATAGCCCCTCGCAGAGGCAGAGGCCTGCTGGGTGTCGTGTCCAGCAGGGCAGGACTCCATGGTGCCTCCAGTCTTCATGTGTTGGACTGAGGTCAGAAGATCACCCAGATTGACCTGAAACTTTGATCCTTCTTGTTTTTATTAGCTTTTGGTTCTAGTTCGGTTGGTTCTGATTGACAGAAAACGAAATGGAGACTCTTTCTGACCAGTTCCTGGAGTTTCACCCCAACCATGGTACCAACATAATCCTGGACCAGTCGGGAACACAGGCCACCCGAGTGGAAAGCTTTGCTAATGGGATTTGCTTCAGCAAACGGCCGCTGAAACCCGGAGAGATCTTCCTGATAGAGATCGAAGAGAAGGAGCTGGGCTGGTGCGGCCACCTGCGGATCGGCCTGACCGCCTGGGACCCGCACAGTCTGGCCGTGGTCCCTGAATACTCCATCCCAGACCTGATGGAGCTGGGCGACAGCTGGGTGTTCGCCATCACTCGAAACCACAACAAGGTCCTGGAGGAGCCTGAGGTCCAACACGCCGGGCGGAGACTTGGACGAGGAGAGGAAGAGGACGGAGTTCAGGTAGACGAAGGAGGCAACACCAAACCAGAGACTTTCTTCACGGACTCTCACCTGTACATTGACTCGGTCCGAATCCCCAGAGACAAACTGGCCGGCCGGAGCCGTCCGGGGCGTTTCAGCCACATCCTGGACGACCTGTATAAGACCAACGTGCTGCCGCCCACGGCCAGACGCAGCAGGATCGGAGTCCTGTACGTACCGAAGAGCAGAGACACGGCCGACATGCACATCGTGATCAACGGAGAGGACATGGGGGCCTCCGCCAAGGGAATCCCGTCCAGCAGGCCGCTGTACGCCGTGGTGGACGTCTTCGCTGCCACCAAGACGGTTCGCATCGTCCAGGTGGAGTACGGATGTGAGTGTCAGTAGCCATTTTCACGTCCAATCTTTATGTGAAGTTTGAGTGAACTTTTAAAATGCTGCACATGAAAATGTGAACGAGCTTCCAACAGAGCGAAATGGTTGTGTTATCCGATCCTGCTTCTGTCTTCTGACCGTGGTCCGAAATCACAGGGAAGACATTTCCTCCAGGGCCGAAGTAGGTCTCGACTTCGGGGTGAAATCCCTCACTTGCCCGTGTGAACATAAACCACGCGGTGGTAAGAGGTCAATTTAATAGCTTCGGCTTACAAGCCGCACGGACTTTATCCTCCCATAGACATAATATGTCTCCACACACCGTCTCTCACTTGCTCCAAAAGCATGCGGGTTACAGCACGCAGCGCCCCCTTCTGACCGGAGGACGGCTGTTACACGTCTCCCTCACACACAGAATATACACACTACTTATTGTAACTATCACATATAGCGGAGGCACTTTCAGCAACAGCTGGAAGAAACGAGAATAATTTGCTAACTAGTGTGGACCACAGATCTCAGAAACATGGAGAGCGTCTTCCACTCCTGCAGGGCGGCACTCAGAGTTTGGTTCCTGCTCCGGTGTTGGGCTCAGAGCCAGAACTTATTCGGCTAACATGTTAGCGCATTGAGGCCTAGTCCAGATGTAGCCGGATATCTGGGGAAACAAATACATTTTTATGTGTTTTGGACTTTCATCTACACCAAAACTTCTTAATGTAAATAAAAACCAATATTTATAAAAACTTTAACCAAGTGGAAATTTGAGAAAACTCCATGTTTATGTGTTCAATGGAAAATGGAAATGTAGCGTCCTGTGCATTAGTCTGACACATAATCCACTAATATCTGGTTCTGATGGATGTTCTTATTAACTTTATATTCTAATAATTAGTAATTAAGTAGGGCTGCACAGTGGCGCAGTTGGTAGAGCTGTTGCCCTGCAGCAAGAAGGTTCTGGGTTTGATTCCCAGCTCCGGTCCTTCTGCATGGAGTTTGCATGTTCTCCCTGTGCATGGTGGGCTTTCTCCAGGTACTCTGGTTTCCTGGAGAAAAACCAGAGCACCTGGTTTTTCTCACGGTGATAGTCATCACACTATCAGCTGTGATGACGTCCAAATGGTTGTTTGTCTCTGTGTTGCCCTGTCCTGTTCTGGACCTGTCCAGGGTGACCCCACCTCTCACCCAGAATGTTAGCTGGAAAGGCACCAGCACCTCTCCCAACCCACCAAGGGACAAGGATGTAAAGAAACTGGATGGATAGTAATTAAGGAGTTCAACCTCTCTGTCTGTCATCACTGATGAACTTCCTGGCACCATATTTAATTCCAAACAGGAAGTGCTGGTTATTTTGAAGCAATCTGATTGGCTGACAGGTCTTAGCATAGCGTTACACTGTCCTCTTTAGGTTGACATGTTTAAAACAATGCTCAGGAGTACGATGCTACGTTTTTGCTACGTTTCCTGTAGGAAGAGATATTTGTTTTTAGGAAAACTCTGCTATGTGTGGACAAGTATTCTTTGGAAAAGCAAAAACCCTCCAGCGAACGTAAAAACTTTTTTTTTTTTGCAAAATTGAGGAAGTTATAAATTTTTTTTGTTTCCATGAACCTTTTCTAATGCGATACTTGTGATGGCAGAAATTACTTTAACAAGAGTCTGGATGAGAAGAAATAAGAAATGAGTCAAAACCTTGCAAGGTGAGAACAGAAATACAGAGTGAAAGGAGTCTGTCAGTCTGCTCTGACCAACAGTGGATCTGGCTTCCTTTTATAGGTTCTGGTCAGAGAAGAGAAGCTTGGTTGGATAATAGGTGTGAATCCCTGATTGTGATGTACCAGGGATTCTGTGGAGCCCAACACAGATGGTCTGCCCATTCGTCTGTTGCTAAAGAAAGGGGACTGTTCTTTGGTGCAAAGGGGGCCGATAAGTTCAGGGTTAGGAAGAAAAACTCATATAGTCTCCAGGATCAAGGACCTCCTGCTGTTATATGACACTGCAGAGGTCTATGTATGCAGCTCCTTTGTGGTGTAAATTTTAAAAAAGCTAGCATGCAGAAGCTTAAGGTTGCTTATAATGACTCTCTGAGAATTCTGCTCAAGAAACCCAGGCTCAGCAGTGCAAGTGAGATGTTCTGTAATGCACATGTCAGAACGTTTCAGGCTCTCATGAGAAACTTGATATACAAGTTTATGCTTCGTTTATCATCTGTTTTCGGAGCCTTTTTATGGTAGCTTTGTTTTTTTTTGACAGGTTTCTAAGTGGTGTCCTGCAGATTTCTCTTGATAAGTGATCTGCTGTCTCTCTCAGTCTCCTCTCTGCAGACGCTGTGCAGGAAGGCCATTCAGAAGCACATTGTCCACAGGATGGCCATCGACTGGCTGCAGCTGCCTGACGCGCTGAAGCACTACTGCAAGTATGAATGAAGCGTCTGGATGTGCAGAAAAAAGAAGAACCAGCGGAGATCTTTTCAAATGACTGAAGAAATCGAATAAAAACTTCCATTAATTTCTCCCAGATAAACTGTTCTTGTTTTTATGTTAAATAAAGCAGAAAATGATCGGACTGAGTCCAGCTGCCATGTTGAAACATATAATATCCTAATGTCCGACACTGCCATCTAGCGGCAGGTATGATGAACGGGAGGAGCTTCACCTTTACACCGCTATCAGCCGTGATGACGTCACACGTAGCAACCAGAATCTAAGCGGTGCCGTCAGTGAGGACGAACAGAACCCAGATTAGGATTATCTTTGTGGTTCTGGTCGAGTAACCGAACATGTCCTTCTGTCGGTTCGGGGGAGAGGAAATCTACAAGGATCACTTTAAACCAGGTGAGTCAACCGGAAGTGACGTTACATCCGAGAACGGATTTTAGAGGAGGTTCTGCTAGATTCTAGATCAGTCAGGAGAAGTTTCCATCAGAACTAACAGAAACTCAGTGAAGCATGGTAGTGGCAGCATCATGCTAAAGCAGCCCTTCGGTTTTTATCATAGAAATGCAACATCTACAGTTCACTGCATTTTTTGCACTGAGTGTTTTTTTGTTGTTGCAAATTTTCAACAAAAAATGGTGAAGACATTTAGCTCAAGTGATGCTACCTCCTACCTGCAGGTGGCAGTATTTCTTACAGTGCTGCCTCAGCCTGACCTGATGACCTGTTATCATCCATGATCGACG
>NW_006800951.1:10166-20182 GCF_000485575.1 Poecilia formosa | reverse complement strand
TAATAGTAATAATAATAATAATAATAATAATAATAATAATAATATTAATACAGGCTGTGTATCTGAACCTTTCAAGTCGCCCTCCAGGAAGGAAGAGAATTTTGATGAGAAATGATTCTGTTGAATTTGATCTGGATGCTGCAGCAGTGATGCTACCCTCCAGAATGACCTCTGACCTCCTCCCTCCAGAATGACCTCTGACCTCCTCCCTCCAGAGTGACCTCTGACCTCCTCCCTCCAGAATGACCTCTGACCTCCTCCATGCAGGACTGTATGTCTGCTCCCCCTGTTCTCCAGCCGCTCCGCTCGTCTCCATGGCCGGCATTCAGCGACACGCTGATTGAAGACAGAGTAACCAAGATGATGGAGACCCTCACCGCCTTCAAGGTCCAATCGGGACCAGAACCAGGACCAGGACCAGGACCAGGACTAGAACCAGAACCATGAAGGACTAACGCCCTTCTGTTTCTCCTTCACAGGTTCTGTGTGGCAAGTGTGGCTCCGGACTGGGCCACCAGTTCCTGAACGACGGTCCAGAAAACAGGACATCCCGGTTCTGAATCTTCAGCCACTCTATCCACTTCATCCAAACCAAAGGTACCAGTGACCCGGTTCTCTCTGCGGCCCGGTTTGTTTCAGAACTCTGTGTTCAGGATCTGCTGGGTCAGGAGAGTCCAGAATCAGTTCAGGGGAAACAAATGAAATACTGGAATCATTAAAGAGCCATTATTCTGTGGCACAGAGTTTTATTTTACAGCATAAGCCAGTAACTATGCCACCTTCAGCTGCTACATATATCAAATATGACTCCTTGAAATTGGGCCTCTGTCTCTTTAAGAACTGCTGCTCCTCCTGAAGCTCCGCCTCCAGGAAGTCATTTCAACATGACTCCTCTATTAACCCTTTAATGTTTTTACCAGTGCTGCTCTGAGCAGCAGCTCCTATAATGAGCTGTTTGCTAATTGCTGCTGGCTAGGCTGAAGGAGCTGAGAGGGGGAGGAGCTGCGCCTCAAAGGCAAGGCTAGGTCCAACTGGGCGGTTGCTATGGAGATCAAAGGATTTCTCAAACATGAAAAAGTCAAAGCAAAACTGCAGGTTTGATATTATGAGGGAAAAACATAAAAACATGATGAAAAATCAAAACATGATTTTACACGACACCGGCCCTTTAAACTCAACTACAGCAAGTGTTTTTAAAGGGACAGTGACCTTAGTCCTGATCCTTTTGATGAAAATAGACACTTTGTTTTTAAAACTATCAGCAGAGAGGATTAATTTCCTTCTAATAAAATGAAAAAACACTTTTTATGTTTTGGATCTACAGTAATTTCCATCCCTCTCCTACAAAAGCATAAACTCTTTATTTTTAAAATCAAAATCTAGAAAGGTGAGTTTATTGTTGAACGGGATTCACAAGACAATTTTAGGTGATTTTATATTTGGGTATTTTGCTCTCAGTGAAGAGAAGTTTTGACCCCTCTGCTGAGTTAGCTGACTGGCGCCTCCTACTGGCAGAATTTGTATTTCTTGGTTTGGGGCGTTTCTGTTCAGGCGCTATGTGGGTCGGCTTATTGAATCCTGTAGGACCTCTCTGGTTGCTCCGCTGGTCATCTTGTTTGAAAATCAAACTGAATTTTTGAGTTCTGATCGAATGTTTGATAAACGTCAGTGAGTTCTTCCTCTGGCAGCAGACTGGGCCCAGAGCATGATGCTGCCACCACCTTGCTTTTAAGCTAACTGTTCCTGCTACCCACCAACTTCCTGTCAGGGGTTTAGTTCCCATGTCAGATTGGTTTCTGGTCAAAGAAATCACTTTAAATGACAGAAAGTTTCAGTGTTAGTTCCAAACAGAAGCCAAGCTTTATTATGATGTTTGATGGGGTTTTATTGCTGCTTTATGCCTGACCTGTTGCAGGTGAGGAGGAGCGTTAGAGACACTGGTTCTCTAACGCTCTAACCCTCTGACCGGGTCAGGTCAGAGGGTGACGTGGATGGGGGAAACCCTGAGAAGGATGCCCTGCCTGCTGAAGAATCATGACCAGCTTAACCTTTAAAAACTGAATTTATTCTGTTCCTGTTGGTCAGAAACACTTAAAAACAAACCATGAAGCTTTACGCTGCTGTGGAAGAAGAACTTTTTATTTTTATTTTCAACCAGAGTAAAATCATTACATTAAAATCTTACAATAGAAAATGTTGGCTGGAACAGAAAGTATTCGACCCCCAAGATCACATCTGTCCAGCAGCTCCAGATCGGCTTTAATCAATTTATTAAACTTGGAAATTTAATAAAAATGACCTAAATATTGTCTTTATTGCTCAGAATGGATAAAAAAGGTTTTATTATTTTCAATCCAGACTTTTAAAAATTTAAAAGTAGATTCCTTTCTTTTAAGAGACAAACCTCCTTTTAACACTTTTAATTTACAAAAGTTTACACAACCTTTTCCAGCAAAAAACAACAAATTAATTTATTTAATGAAAGTATCTCAACCCAGTTTATTATTGAGTAGGTGAAAAAGTTTTAGCTTCTTCTTTGTCCTTTTTCCCTGTTTTTTTGGGCCTGTGAGTCATTTTGACTCTGTGATCGGTGATTAAAAGTTTGGGTGTCCCTGCTGATCCACCGTCTGCTGCAGGAGTTCTCCATGTTGGCTCCAGCTGAGCGAGGCGCCGCTGGCGGGACAAACCCAAAGCAACACTTTCTGACGGTGGCAATGTTAGGTAAAATATATGAAGATTTAATAAAGGAATCTGTTCCTGCAGCAACATCAGGTCACACAGAACAGTTTAAATTCAGACTTTTTTTTCTACATTTACTCAGATATGAAAAGTTTTAATGTGACACAATAATTAATATAATAATAATTTTAAACAAAGTCTCTGTGCAACTTGTCGGCTCCGTCTTCTGTGAATAAGAACTTATAACATTTCATAACTGATAACTAAAGAGGAATCTCTACAGTGTTCCCAGTGGGCAACTTGTAGCCTGAAGGCAGGTCTTTGTTTTTTCTTTTTGCAGATTTATTCTTCACAATTCTGATAAAATTGTTTTGTAGTTTTGTTCAGTTTTCTTTCTTTAAAAATTTACTTTTTTTTTTAAGTTAATTTAATTTCAAAGATCCCCCCTCAGAATTCTCATTTTAATCAAAAATATTAACGTTGTGAGTCCAAGGGGTTTTTGTGTGTGGCCCTGTTGGTGTTCCATAGGTCATGGTGTTGTTGCTATTTTTTACAGAGTTTCCTTATGGGCAGCGCAGAGGGTCATGTTTAGGGGCATGAGCTGCGGTGTTTGGTCCGGGGAGGAGCTGCGGCCTCGGGCTGCCAGATGCTGAGGAGCTGCGGCGCAACTTCCTGCGGCGGTCCGGGGAAGAGGAAGAGGCAGAGGAAGAGGAGAGCCGGAGGAAGAAGCCCCCCTCCAGGATTATTGCGCTCAGCGTCGCTAGCTCGTCGGCTAACGGTCCGGACAGCAGCCATGAAGAGCCGCTGGAGCCAGTGAAAGTTCGCCGCCTCTCACTTCTGGACTCTAATGTACGTAAATGGGCCCAGAAGGATGTTCTGGAGGGTTCTGGGAGGTTCTGGTGGGATGTCGGACCTCAGCGGAAACTTTTCCCTGAATTTCCTCCTCCTAGAGGGAAGAGGGGCTAGCTGGTGCTGCTAGCACCCGCTTTCTAACTGGGTTCGGGCTCCAATGGTTCTGGCTTGTTTTTCCCCTGTCATAGCGACGGCTGGGCGGTTCGGGAAGTTCGGGTAACTGGGCCAGAAGCCGCTGGAGAAGCCCGACCTGAAGAGACTCAGCTGGCGGAGGAGCAAAGATGAAGAAGCAGTTCAATCGGATGAAGCAGCTCGCTAATCAGACGGTTGGCAGGTTAGTGGAGAAGTTTAACTGGTCAGAACCAGAACCGCTCACTGGGTTTCTTTATTACAACAGCTGCACACACAGGCCCGGGTTGGCTCTCAATCAGTTACTTTCAGTTTGAATTCAGGGAAAACAGAAGTCACATGAGTCTAAATATAAAGTATAATCAGAGCATTTCATGTGTTTTTGATTATGGCAGCAGAAACCAGAGGCTGACCCAGCAGGGTGCGAAGACTTTCTAAAGGCCACAAGTACGGAAAAAAACATTTTAACGTGTGGGAAATAAAAATTAAACATCAGAAAAATGTATCACATTATAACGTGGGACCTAAAAGCCACAGATCCATAATAAAACCATAAGATGGGGAAATCGGTCATTTAGGAGGAAATATCTAGAACCACCGTCCTTCTAATGTCCTTCAGTTTTGGCAGTTGTGAATAATCTGTTGCTGCTTTTATTCACAAATGAACAATTATTAAATTATCCAACTCAACAATAAATCTGCAATAAAGTCTTTATTGTTTATGCTTCAAAAATGAGTTAAAAAGAGCTGAGAAGTTTTCAGTTTGGATGAATGTTCAATCTAATAATCAAAGAGGAAGTTGCACAAATGAAAGGACTGAATGATTTGGTTGGCTGTGATTTTAGATGCGGCGCATTAAAACTGTCCAGTAGAATATTTATCCAGTCACCGACGTCCTGCGGCGCAGAGTCAGCAATCTATTGATTATTGATCGCTAGCTTCATGAAACGTTAACGGTGGCTGAGGATCCAGGTTTGAGTTGAGCTGCAGTGATGGAGCAGCAGCAGGCGGTGATGCAGCAGACAGGCGGTGATGCTGCAGACAGGCGGTGATGCAGCACAGCAGGCGGTGATGCTGCAGACAGGCGGTGATGCTGCAGACAGGCGGTGATGCAGCAGCAGGCGGTGATGCTGCAGACAGGCGGTGATGCTGCAGACAGGCGGTGATGCAGCAGCAGCAGGCGGTGATGCAGCAGCAGGCGGTGATGCAGCAGCAGCAGGCGGTGCTGGTAAACAGACTGATGGATGCTCAGTCACTTTTTATTCATAAATTTACTGAATCTTGCGGCTTCAGATGAAGGAGAAAACATGATCTTATACGTCGTCTGTCTGAGGTCACCAGGCGTCTCCATGTTTGAACTCAAACTTTATTTAAAGGGCCGGTGTCGTGTAAAATCAACTTTTTGATTTTTCCATCATTTTCCCTCATAACATCAAACCTGCAGTGTTGCTTTGACTCTTTCATGTTTGAGAAATCCTTTAGTCTCCGTGGCAACCATTCAGCTGTTTAAACAGGTGGACCTAGCCCCGCCTTCGAGGCGCAGCTCCTCCCCCTCTCAGCTCCTTCAGACTAGCCAGCAGCAATTAGCAAACAGCTCATTATAGGAGCTGCTGCTCAGAGCAATGCTGGTAGAAACGCCAAAGGGTTAATGGAGGAGCCATGTTGGAATGACTTCCTGGAGGCGGAGCTTTAGAAACAGCAGGAGTTCTTAAAGAGACAGAGGCCCAATTTGAAGACATTAAATCAGGAAGTTAAATTTATTTCTCTTCCTGAAATAAATTTAACTTATTTTCGGGAAGTGAAATATATGTATGGATGGATGCTACATATATCAAATATACGTATATTTGATTTATGTAGGATTATAACAGTTGAAGGTGACACAGTTACTGGCTTATGCTGTAAATTGGCACCATATGCCTGGAAAACACACAGCACCGCCACTTTAAGAGAATAGAAATGTCCTTATCGGCCCTCAGTGGAAACGTTGAGCTGAGACAAGGAGACAATCAGCTCCAACACCAAGCTGCACATCTGGAGACGTCACCGTTTGGTTTTTACAGCAGCAGCAGAGCAAAATGCAGAAGCAGACGCCTGATTCCCTGCTGCTGCGTCGGCACCAGAGAGGTTAAACTCCGACAGGTTCAGGCTGCGTGTCTCTGCAGCTCGGCGGCCTTCCCTGCCGCCTGGGGTTCCTGTGATTGTGCGAAGGCAGAACAGCGCGTCCAGAGCGCGGCGGCGCAGGAAGTCTCTCCTCTGTCTTCTACAAACAGGAAGCTGTCTCCGTTTTCTGGAGAGACCGACGCAAGCAGAGCAGGCAGCACATGATTCAGGTCAGCAAACATCTTTTATTTCTTCTTGTAAGCTGCTCTGATTTACTGCGTTTGACCTCTGAACTTGTCGTGGCGAGGCAGAGATGAAGATCCGACGCTGCTGCCTGGAGGATAATAAACCTAAAACATAAAATCAGCCGAGTAATAAAAAGCTTCACAGGACGTTTGATTTGTTGGACTTCATGACATCATTGACGTGAAGTTGTTAGCAGAACCGGGTCGATGTTTACAGTCTGAACGATGAAACGGATGGTTCTGATGGCCTCACTTATATTTGATAGTCCAGTGGTGGACCTGAGGTTCCCCCTGACCTACGACCCCAGTCCTCCGCCCTGGGAGGGGCTGGGGGTGTCAGAGGTCAGGCTGATGCAGGCGTTCCTCTGCAGCAGGTTGTGGGTTAGATTCTTCATCATGTCAAACTTCCAGAGCTGTGAAAGACTAAAACGAGATTTATCTGATTAAAACCAAAATGTCTTCTGTTTTAAATAAGAGTTGGTAACTGGAAAACAGCAACACCTGTCGTTTTATTTCTCATTAAAACCAGAAACATTCAAGAAAAACGAGACGCAAAACTTTTCGTTACAACAAACTTTAATATAAAAAATGTTTTATATTTCGTTTTAGTGAGAAGTGACAAAACGTGTCAGAACAAGAGTTTATCATCCAGCCATGTTCTTACGTCTTGTCCCTCGTGGGCTGGGAGGGGCGCTGGTGCCTTTCTCTCTAGAGACACTTTGGGGTGCACAGTCCAAGGTGGCTGCTGCTGCTGCAGGCTGGCTGCTGCTGCTGCAGGCTGGCTGCTGCTGCTGCTGCTGCAGGCTGGCTGCTGCTGCTGCAGGCTGGCTGCTGCTGCTGCAGCCAGCTGCTGCTGCAGGCTGGCTGGCTGCTGCTGCTGCAGGCTGGCTGCTGCTGCCGGGCGGGCTGCTGCTGCAGGCTGGCTGCTGCTGCTGCAGGCTGGCACAGCAAATACAGTAATTTATCCTACTTTCTTCACTTTATAGCATGTTTATATAAACATGCATTCATACTAGATTAAAATGTTTTACAGTTGGGTCTGTAGTTATATAATCACATTTTATTCAAACTCTAGATCAACAAAATAAATATTTTCAATTCAAAACACCTGTTGTTGGTTTTAAATGTTCAATTAAATAGACAAATAAACTCAACATCATAAATATCAGATCTGAACATCAGAGTTCATCTCAGAGTTTCTCTCATCGTTCATGGAGCTTCTTTAGAAATCTGGACGCTAACATTAGCATTAGCTGCTATATGTTAGCATGCAGATGCTGTTTTAGACTAGCATGGCTTCTGATAGGCTAACTGCTGTTAGCACCACTTGAACACAATAACAGTCTCTTCTATCGTCCAATCAAATCGTTTAGAAACAGAAACTAAGGGAGAGAATCGGCCTCCATCGCTGCTGTTAGCGATGTAGCTTTAGCATCAGGCTTACAGGCGGATAAGAAAGCATGAAAGAACCTTTATACCTCAAAGAAATGAATTGTGATTTATCGAGTTAGAATCCATGTATCTATGTAATTAATTAATCATTAGTGGATGTTGCTGTGCATCAGGTTTATGGGCATAGCAGAAACAAAATCCACAGGTTTCGGCTCAGTACTTTTAACTGCGTTAAAATCTTTGTAATTATCAAAATGATTGCTGTTAATTAGGCCCGGTGCTAATTAATACTCATACATGTTGGCAGGTTCATTCAGCAGTCTGATCATTTCTGTGTTTTTTCTCCTAGAATAAATCAGGTTTAGTCTAAATAAACGTGTTTCTGGTGAACCTAGAGCCGCTCCTCACTCGGCCCGGTTCCCTCCTCATTCTTTAACTGAACCTAATCTTCCACGTCAGCTTAGTTTGCTATTAATAGGCTCAGATCTGCCTGGCTGCTGCGGCCATGACACCTGGAGTCTCTGCAGACATGAAGCCAAGACCAGAAACTGAGAGCAGAAACACAACATCTGTCTTCTTCTCTTATTAGAATCTGTATTCATCACTAAAGCTTTCAGTAAACCAGTGTGGCACGTTCAGGGCCTGCTGGTGGTTATGATGACGTTTCTGATCAGAGGATTGATGATGTTCCTGCCTTTTCTTCCCACAGAGCAGAGAAGACAGAAGTCCTCAGCGATGACCTCCTGCAGGTAAATCATTACCTCCCAACACGGCTACACCTGCTGGCGTCTCACTGGAGTCACCAAGC
The DNA here is from genome assembly GCF_000485575.1 of Poecilia formosa. Taxonomy (NCBI): domain Eukaryota; kingdom Metazoa; phylum Chordata; class Actinopteri; order Cyprinodontiformes; family Poeciliidae; genus Poecilia; species Poecilia formosa. The sequence goes on along the minus strand of NW_006800951.1, from coordinate 11,974 downwards.
AGCCGTCTGATTGGCTGGCAGCAGCTCCGCCTACTCGCCATCACTCTGGTTCTCATGTGGGAGTTAAATCTGTCCACTCAGCTGATGTGATTTTCTACATCACAGGAAGTGATGTCACATTCAAATGTTGTGGTTCCTCATGTTCAGGTTTGCTGTTTTCACTTTGAGCTAACGGGTCAGCACCGGTCCTGACCAGAACTTTAACCTGCTAACTGTGGCATCCTGCATGACCAGGTTCTGGAGGTTCTGGTTGGTTTGCCTGCCGGTGGTTCTCCCTTTGTCCAGGTGTGGATTGTGGTTCTACTGAGGTTCTCTGGAGCCCAGAACCTTAGACCCGGTTCTGTGAGCTCAGACCCGGTCCTGTGAGCTCAGACCCGGTTCTGTGAGCTCAGACCCGGTCCTGTGAGCTTAGACCCGGTCCTGTGAGCTCAGACCCGGTTCTGTGAGCTCAGACCCGGTCCTGTGAGCTTAGACCCGGTTCTGTGAGCTCAGACCCGGTTCTGTGAGCTCAGACCCGGTCCTGTGAGCTCAGACCCGGTTCTGTGAGCTCAGACCCGGTTCTGTGAGCATGTGGGTTTGTCTGGTAAACGTTCCTCTGGGGCTTGACGCAGCGCTGCATTCTGGGAAGTCTCTGCCTACTTCGTGAAGTCGGACATCAACCTGGACGTTTCTGTCTCTGATGCTTTTTTGACGCCGTCCTGAAGTTTCGTGTCCAGATTTCCTGAACCTGAATCCTCCTCCAGATTATTCCTGCATGGTGTGGATAAACGGGGATCATAACTTCATGCCTCTTGAACTCGTTGCTGTTTGGTGGTTCGTTTCTGCCTCTTTAGTTTTTAGCTTCCCTAATAAAAACCAACTATTGAAACTCAAGTCCCTGTTTTATTTAATATAGACCTTAAATCCACACAGTGAACTGGAGTTCTCACATCCTGGTCCTGCATATTTCCTGTGGAGCCATAACAACTCACTTCCTGCATTTCTGCAATAATCCAGGATTCAGGATTATTTTTCAGAGTCTCTGATTTTGTGGTGCTGCTTTTTAAATATTTCTTCCTCATTAAAATCCATCTAAAATCTATGAATTGAAGAAAAAGAAAACAAACTTGCCTATGGATCTCGATGATAACTTGTTATGATACCAGAACGAAACTCGTCATGACGGGAAGTAAGAACCGAGTCACATCCATCAGGCCGGGACTCGTCTGGACTCGTTTTCTAGTCGGTAAATAAACTCGGGTCGTTTCTTCGGGATTCCCTGTGACACATCATAAGACCGCCCAGGGATCAGCGTCTTCACACAGCGGAGGAAGAACACACACCGCTGCTGGTGTGTGTGTGTGTGTTGGCGCTGCATGGAGCCCAGCTGCTCTGGGAATGCTGGGTCACTGCGGGGGTCAGGAATGACGTGGGATGGGGAGCAGAGCATTCCTGACTTCAGGCCGTTTTTTTTCGGGTTTCCTCACCATTCGTCTGTATTTACTTCCTGTTTCCATCTGGAGCTTTGATCCAGTTTCCATCCAGATGCTGCCACCAACTTCAGCTCCTCGACAGATTTAAGCTGCTTTAAACTCACCAGAGCTGCTGCGGCGTCCATCTTTGAACCTGATTTGCTGAGACCGCAGTTGGGCCAATTGTCAGACCGATTGTCCGACCGATTGTCCGATTGTCAGACCGATTGTCGGACTGCAGTCGGGCCGATTGTCGGACCGATTGTCGGACTGATTGTCGGACCGCAGTTGGACCGATTGTCCGATTGTCGGACTGCAGTCGGGCCGATTGTCGGACCGATTGTCGGACCGCAGTCG
>NW_006800951.1:7898-9625 GCF_000485575.1 Poecilia formosa | reverse complement strand
TCCGATTGTTGGACTGCAGTCGGACCGATTGTCGGACTGCAGTTGGACCAATTGTCCGATTGTTGGACTGCAGTCGGACCGATTGTTGAACTGCAGTTGGACCGATTGTCGGACCGATTGCCGGACCGATTGTCCGAGTGTCGGACTGCAGTCGGGCCGATTGTCGGACCGATTGTCGGACTGATTGTCGGACCGCAGTTGGACCGATTGTCCGATTGTTGGACTGCAGTCCGTCCGTCCTGAGTCCTTCTCCTGACCTGTTGAATGAATCAGATTTCATATCTTTAAAAACTAAAAGCATGTATAATTTCCGCTCTGCTTTGGAATGACTCCCTACATTTCGTTGCCATCTGAGATAAGACAAACTTGTTGAAACTTGAGTTTTTGGAGGGACTCAATGTAAAAGTTGTGAATATTTCAGGCGTTTATTCAGTAATGACGTCGTCTTTGTTGCTGACAGATTGAGCGGCGCATGGAGTTGGTGCGCGTTGTTTCCCACAACACGCACAAGAAGATGGTGTCATGTCTGCAGGGTCACATCGGAGCAGAAGCAGAGAAGAGACATGTAAGTTCATGACCTGAGGCTTTGTTCATCCCTAAATGTCCGAGTTGTTTCTGGACTGCAGGGGTCGGCAGAATGCTCCATGATGTTCTGTCTCTGTTTCTGACCAGTCTGTCCCGCGCCTCTATACAGGAAACGGTCAGGTAAAAACCCCCTGAATCGTCACGTCTTCCTCTCCTTTCCATCTCAGCGTCTGTTTTCCACGCATGAAACTCTGGGAAGCAGAGCTCCAGCTCTTCATCACTTCATCTTCCTCCCTAGTCTTCCTCCTCCTGTCCTGCTCAGTGGAAGCTGCTGAAGGCTCTTCCACCGGCTGCAGCTGTAGATCCTGAGCTTTGCTGGTTTCCTCTGTAATGTGAGCTACTGTGTTGTTTCAGAAAAAGCTTCCTCTCACCGCTCTGTCCCAGGCCATGGTGGAGGGAGGAACCCAGCTAGGGGAAGACTCGTCGATCGGGTGAGTCCGGTATCGGCTGCCGTCGGTTCCGGGTGAGAAACCGTCACTCTGCCTGATCCTGTCTGTGTCCACAGGAAGATGATGGAGGTGTGCGGTGAGGTGGAGAACCGTCTGGCCACGGAGCTGATGCAGCACGAGCTGCAGATGGAGAAGGAGGTTCTGGACCCGCTCAGCCAGCTGGCAGAGGTCCGACACGTTGACGGGTCTGGTTCTGGTCCATTATGATGGAGGAACCTGGGCCGACCGCCTCCTGGATGTGTGCTGCCGTGTTGAACTGGACTGTTTGTGTCCTGCTTGGTGATTTCAGGTGGAAATCCCAAACATCCTGAAGCAGAGGAAGCAGCTGGCCAAGTTGGTGTTGGACTACGATTCTGCCAGAGCCCGGTCCGTCTGCATCCGTTTGGTTCTGAATGACTCAGGCCTTCCTCTGCATTTCTAACGTTTGCTTTGCGCTGCTGCTCTGGACTCAGGTGGTTGCAGGCGACCAAGTCGATAATCTCAGGAACAAACACTCAGGCGCTGACGGCCAAGGCAGACCTGCTGAAGGAGGAGGTAGACGAGGCCATGAACAAAGTGGAGCTCTGCAAGGTAACCGACGGTAACGCTCTGGAGTCCAGGTAACCTACGGCAACGCTCTGTAGTCCGGGTAACCGACGGCAACGCTCTGTAGTCCGGGTAACCGACGGCAACGCTCTGTAGTCCGGGTAACCG
>NW_006800951.1:5224-7640 GCF_000485575.1 Poecilia formosa | reverse complement strand
ACGGCAACGCTCTGTAGTCCGGGTAACCGACGGCAACGCTCTGTAGTCCGGGTAACCGACGGCAACGCTCTGTAGTCCGGGTAACCTACGGCAACGCGCTGTAGTCCGGGTAACCTACGGCAACGCTCTGTAGTCCGGGTAACCTACGGCAACGCTCTGTAGTCCGGGTAACCTACGGCAACGCTCTGTAGTCCGGGTAACCGACGGCAACGCGCTGTAGTCCGGGTAACCTACGGCAACGCTCTGTAGTCCGGGTAACCTACGGCAACGCGCTGTAGTCCGGGTAACCGACGGCAACGCGCTGTAGTCCGGGTAACCGACGGCAACGCGCTGTAGTCCGGGTAACCGACGGCAACGCTCTGTAGTCCGGGTAACCTACGGCAACGCGCTGTAGTCCGGGTAACCGACGGCAACGCTCTGTAGTCCGGGTAACCGACGGCAACGCGCTGTAGTCCGGGTAACCGACGGCAACGCTATGAAGTCACTTTGCAACTCTATCATCACGTCACAGAAGAAAATGTGATTTCATAGATGCTGTGACATTCTGCCTCTTCACTGATGAAGTTTTTTAAACACATCAGAGACGTAACTCCCCCATGTCTCTGCTCTGGTCCCAGTAACATAAACTGGGAGGAAACCAGTTTGCTGTTTTTATTTATTTTATTCTATTATGATGTTTCTAAAATCATAATAAACACATTTAGGGCTGCAAATAACGATTATTTCAGTAAATATTATTCTGCTGATTATTCCGACATTCAGATTAAAGTCACATTCTGCAGATTTTTCATTTAACCTCCTAATCTTCATTCATGATATTTGAAATATATTAGATGGAAATAATGTCAGAAAATAAACAGTTTCTTTCTTAAAAGTCACTAACTTTTCCTTCCTTTAGTGAAAGTTTGTTCTGCAGTTAAAAACCCAGTAATGCAGAGTATGGATGATCCTGGGATTATTATTGATTACCTGATTAATAAGTGGGTAAGGTTAACCCTAACCAGAGGAGTTAGAACAGACTAATAATGTTCTTATTTTACATTTTGAAATGTTTGGCCTCATTCCTGCTGTGTTTCAGTAAATGTCTTTATTCTGCAGTTATTGATGAATCATTGTTGTAATGTGATTAACGGTTTGTGGAACAGGACCAGCTCGCTGCAGACATGTACAGTTTCTTCTCCAAAGAAGGCGACTACGCCCACTACTTCATCACGGTGAGTCCAGGTCTGCAGAGCCGCCAGGAGGCCCAGCAGCAGATCCATCCATGTTTGTTATTGTGCATCAGCTGAGCCCTTCCTCCTCTGTGTGTGTGTGTGTGTGTGTGTGTGTGTGTGTGTGTGTGTGTAGCTCCTGGAGGCTCAGGCTGATTACCACAGGAAGTCTCTGTCTGTTCTGGAGAGCGTTCTGCCGGCCATCCGGGCCCAGCAAGGTAGAAACCTGCAGGAAACGCCAAACGGCTCAGCCGTCCACTTCCTGTTCACCACATTCAGCGAAACCCGAGTCCGTCCTCTGCTTCAGATCCTGAGACGTGAAGATTTCATCTAGTTTTTATTTCTTTGCTCTGCAGCCTGGTTGCTTTGTGTTTGTCCTGTTTTCTCTCTGGACCAAACATGTGGCCTTAACCAGCCCAGCCTGGCTCCCAGCATGAGGGCATGACTCACACACACACACACACACACACACACACACACACACACACACACCTGGTTTTTCTAGCCGCCCTCTCTCTCTCCGATCTGTATTGACTCTGACATCTTACTGCTGATTGGACGAAGCGTTTAGGAGAGTTTTGGATGGTAAACATGCATCAACATAACCTTTGACCCACAGTCCGATGCTCAAACTCCTGCTAGACATTTTCTTTCTAACTTAGTCCCACAGAGGCAGACGGAGAAACATTTCAAAACCATTTAAATGATCACAGGACGCAGCAGAGGGAGGAGCTTAGCAGCTAACGCTAATGCTAGCTGTCCAAGTGACGACTGACGGTGGTAAATAATAAGAAATAATGATATGGCAGCTATAGAGGACATGGAAGAGATTAAATGATCACTAAGCTTCATGTCAGAGGAGTTACCATGGCAACAGGAGTGTTTGCTCAGAGCTGTAAATGAAGTCACTAAAACGACGCTGATGGAAGATTTAAAATTTATGTCCAAAGCACTTAAAACAGAAACAGATTAGTAAGAAGAGAAACAAACAAAACCTAAAACAAACTGAGATTCAGAACAGTGATGATGGAAAGAGGCATTTCCGTTAAAGGTGTCACTTTATACCAGAGGTTCCCAAACTGTGGGGCGCGCCCCCTAGCGGGGCGCCGTGTCATTGCAGGGGGGCGCGGGAAGCCGTCTGGATGAAAAAAAACAAACATGAACACTGTATGCGCTGGCTTTCCACCTGTGAAGGAGACCTGCTG
>NW_006800951.1:1488-5139 GCF_000485575.1 Poecilia formosa | reverse complement strand
CTTGTAGGCTACCGATGTTGGTGTCTGTTTTCAGCTACGTACATTCATTTGGCCCCCCAAAAAGTCGATGCTCCCCCCCCCATCACACGCGTCGTTTCAACCAGACAGCCATTTGTAATCCATAGGGGGGGTGCAGAAAATGTTTGGAAACCTCTGGGGGGGGCGCAGAAGAAACAGTTTGGGAACCACTGCTTTATACAATATCTATAGTGTGTGAAACTGATATGATGAAGCAATTATGGAGTTAAATAATCAGATGTTTGTTGTATTTGAAATAGATTTTTAACTGATTTTCTCTTTTTGTGAAGACAAAGCAGATATAAGTTTATTCTTTCTGCTCCTTTCCTTCAGGATTTCTTTTGGTTCTTACATGAACTATTCTAATAAAGAAAGAAAACAAACGATCTCCATTCCCTCTGCTGTCTCCTTTTCTGGCTCAGACTCCTGGATGGAGAAACCGGCATTTGGAACGGCTCTGGACGATCACCTGAAGAGGAGCGGCAGAGAGATCGCTGTGCCGATGGAGGCCTGCGTCATGATGCTGCTGGAGACCGGCATGAAGGAGGAGGTGAGCCGCTCAGCTGGAGGAGAGGCTAGCATCCCCTCTGCTAGCATCCCCTCTGCTAGCATCTCCTCTGCTAGCTTCCCCTCTGGTAGCAGCAGCAGAGAGCAGCTTTGACTGGTTAACAGGATTTCTTCCATCAGTCTTAACTTAGAAAACAAAGGTCTGATCTCCGAGCTGCTGTCGGTAAGTCGCAGCTTTCAGAAGGGATGAAGTGCTGCATCTGCCCTGGCTGCTCCGCCACCATGACATCAGGCTGTGTGTTTGGCTTCATGCTGTGCAGCAGACAGATCCATTTTACTCATCAGATCTGGAACACTGTGTTCAGAGTCGGGGCTCACATCTTCTTCTGGAGTTTCTCTGTATTTTAACTCGTATTTCTGCCTGTTTCTATGTTCCAGGGTCTGTTCAGGATCGCAGCTGGAGCCTCCAAGCTGAAGAAGCTGAAGGCGGCGCTGGACTGCTCCACCTCCCAGCTGGAGGAGTTCTACTCGGACCCCCACGCTGTCGCCGGTACGGCCCCATCCGCTCCGCAGGTCGCTGCAGTGGCCTCCCAAAGTATTCACACCCTAGACCTTTTTCACCTTTATTCAGTCATAAACTCAGGTTAGAAAACAGCGACGGCCAGACTGAAATGTTGAGTGGTGGAAAGCTAACTCTGATACACCATGCCTCCAGTGAGGCAGGGTGGTGGCAGCATCATGCTGTGGGAAGATGGCTGAAGCTAAATCAGGAATATCCTGTTGGAAAAATTGTTAGATTCTGCAGAAGAGCTGAGAAGTTCAAACACTTCCTCCCCGACATTAAAGGATTTAATTAATACCTGAGTTTTACAAATTAGCTTGTTCAATCTTACATTAATCCATTCATTGAAAAACACATTCAAAACTCTGTTAGCATAGACTGATAAGCCCAGGAATCACAGGCGCGTCATTAAGAATGCTAAAAGCATTAGCATTTCAAGACATGTCAAAAACTTAATAAAAATGAATAATGGGTCCATGGCAGTTCAGCCGAATCGCTACGGATCCTTAAAACAAACTTATCAAAAATAACAAACTTCTAATGGAGTTCTGATCCGACATCCAGAAATGTTCACATAGACAAAATGACTTGAAAACAAATCCCAGCAGAAAAATTAGCAACTCCCAACAAAATGATCCAAACGGCCTGAAAGTCGAGCGACTCACCGCTGAAATGGTAACTTCATCCCAAGTTTCCATGGAGTTTGGGACGTAAGAGGCAGACGGCGCCCCCGGTGGCTGGTCGGATCAAGGGGTCACATATAGCAGACGTGGTGCGGTTGCATAAATGTCCAGTTGTTTCTGCAGCCAGTTGAACTGGAACCGTTGTGCAGTGGGCCGTTTCTGTGTTTTTGATCAGGCGCTCTGAAGTCGTACCTGCGGGAGCTCCCTGACCCCCTGATGACCTCCCAGCTTTACGACGAGTGGATCCAGGCCTCCAGGCAAGGCGCCCGGCTCCAGCAGCAGACATGGAGGATCTCTGCTGCAGCTAACGGCTCCCTCTCTGCTCCTCTGGTTCCAGTGTTTCAGACCCAGATAAACGGCTGCAGGCTCTCTGGCTGGTCTGTGACAAACTACCAAAGAACAACAGGAACAACCTGAGGTCAGTCAGCTCAGCCTTTCATCAGCGCTGCGTTTCAGGTTTCAGCGTCCGTCTCTCATGTCTCCCTGCAGGTACCTGGTGAAGTTTTTAGCCAGACTGGCTCAGGACAGCGAGACGAACAAAATGACACCGAGCAACATGGCCATCGTCCTGGGACCCAACCTGCTGTGGGCCAAGACCGAGGGGTAGGAGGCGCAGCAGGCGCTCCGTCATCGGCTAGTCATGTCTGGGTCTCATCTCTGCTCTCGTCCCGCTGGCCTGCAGGAGCCTGGCGGAGATGGCGGCAGCGACCTCGGTGCATGTGGTGGCCATCATAGAGCCCATCATCCAGCACGCTGACTGGTTCTTCCCTGAGGGTAGGTTCTGGCCGGGTCGGGCCTTTGGGCCGGCTGTGGTTCTGGCCCTTCATCACTCTGGAACCAGGAAGTGGAGCTTTAGAACTTCCTGTTCCTGGCTGAAGGCTGGACATAATAGTAACGGTCTGCTTCCTGTCCAGACGTGGAGTTTAATGTTTCCGGCATGTTTGTGATGCCGCCGCCGGCAGCGTCCAATCACAGCAGCCCGCCGGACGCCGACTGCAGCGTGGAGAGGAAGAGGAGCAGCATGCTGGGAGCAGACGCAGACACCGCGCGGAAAGACAAGTAATCACCCTAAGCTCCGCCCCTCAGGAAGCCCTTAGCTCCTCCTCCTCTGATCCGCCTGTCAGGAGTTTATTCTGACTTCAGTTCTTCCTCTTAAAGGGCCGGTATCATAAAGTTAAGTTTTGATCTTTCATGTTTCCATGTTTTCCCTGCGGCGTTGCTTTGATTCTTTCATGTGAGAGGAATCCTTTAGTTTCCATGGAAACTATTCAGCTGATAGGACACCTGGGTGGACCTAGCCCCGCCTTCAAGCTTCAGCTCCTCCAGACTAGCCAGCAGCAATTAGCAACCAGTTGAGCTCTTTATAGCTGCTGCTCAGAGCAACACACTAAAGACATTAAAGGGTTAATAGAGGAGCCATGTTGGGACAACTTCCTGGAGGTGGAGCTTCAGAAAGAGCAGGAGCTTCTTAAAGAGACAGAGGCCCAATTTCATATTTTTTATAAACAGCATTTTGTACCACCTGAAGGGGCCATTGGGGTAAATCTGTGCTGTTTTGTCTTCCTGACCCCCCCCCCAGCTCTAACAAGCAGTCGGACCCCGCCCTCCGTAGAGGCACTAGCACCTTAGGTAGAAAGCAGCACACCTCACCTGCCTTCCAGCCTCCTCTGCCCCCTATGGAGGCCCCCGTCCTGGGCCATGGGGTCCCCCAGGTTGACCCACAGGCCCCGCCTCCAGTGGGGGGGTCGGGGCTGGATGGGCCTCAGCTCAGCCTGGTCCAGGATCTGGCTGCTCTGGCAGCAGTGCAGCAGCTGCTGGCCCAGAACACAGAGGAGCTCAGGTAAGAGCTGCAGCTCCTGCTGCATGGCTGCTGCAGCTCCT
>NW_006800951.1:0-1275 GCF_000485575.1 Poecilia formosa | reverse complement strand
CAGCTCCTGCTGCATGGCTGCTGCAGCTCCTGCTGCATGGCTGCTGCAGCTCCTGCTGCATGGCTGCTGCAGCTCCTGCTGCATGGCTGCTGCAGCTCCTGCTGCTGCTGCAGATCTTCATGAATTCTGCTGTTACATTTGTAGTGATGTCATCAGCGTGCTCCTGTAATCTGACACCTTACTGGATCCAGTCTGGTAATCAGATTACAGTAATTTATCCAGTCACTGTAATCTGGATAAGTTACTGTTTTGATGAGCGTTGAGTTTAAAGGAGACATGATGGATGAGCTGCTGCTTCAGCCTGGAACAGGAAACAGAAACCAGAGCTTCCTGCTCCCTGCAGGCCGTCGCCCCCTGGTGGAGGGCGGAGGCACAACAGGATAACTATCATTAATATTAATATTTAGTGTCGGCTCCAATGTGAAATAATAATAATGAGTCGCGGCGCTTCACACTGACCACCAGGGGGTGGCAGCAGAGTGCAGCTCTGCACTTTGACTAGGCCATTCTTTAAGGTGAACCTCCAGACTCAGGTTTTCCTCCAGGATTCTTCTGGCTCTGTCCATGAACTCTGACCTTCCTCCCACAGCATGATGCTGCCGCCACCGTGTCTCGCTGTGGCCGTGTTGTGTTCAGGGAGAATCGTTTCTTTGTTTTGTTCAGATAAATGTGGCAGATGGAGTTGAACAGCAGCAGCTGATGCTCATCGCGGGTTCTGACCCACAGTGTCCAGAACCAGAACAGGATGCCTGCTGGTTTTGGACCAGATCCTCCTGCTGATCGACTCTGTTCTGGTTTCTGTTTTCTGTACAGCAGCCTGAAGCTGCGGGACTGCGCTGCAGCGGCGCCCACGCCGGTTCCTCAGAGGAACGGTTCTGGAGGCGGTGGGCCGTCTGGGACCGGATCCATGGGGCCCAGTCCTCACATGATGCGGCGAGGTGAGTCGGACTTCAGGCAGCACAATGCCCGACGCTTCACTGCAGGCTGATCGACACCTTCTGATCGCTGGTTGCCTAGCAACAACCTGCTGGGGCAGCAGCAGCTTCAGGTGTTTTTCACTTTGTGGAGTAAAACAGGAAACGTCTCCATCAGGTATAAACATGGAACCGGGTCAGAACCAGGTCAGAACCGGGTCAGAACCGGCTATCTAAAGCTAATCAGTCACTATGGATGGACAGATATGAAGCCATTATATTGTGACGGGTTTCAGTAGTGAGACGTAGATATGAGATCAGTAGAACCTGTCCGTCTGTCCTCAACCTGTCCTCCTGTCCT
>NW_006800950.1:38434-42655 GCF_000485575.1 Poecilia formosa | reverse complement strand
TAATACTATATATATATATATATATAGTATTAGTTTTGTATTAGTTTTGTATTAGTTTCTCAGCATATATTATTTTCTGTTTGCAAATGCTGCGGCCGGATTTGAGTAGCTCTAACATGGACCGGATGTGCGCTTTTATTGTGAAAGCAGCACGTAAATGGGTGTACCATAATGTCTTGAGCGACCGCGCACTTGTATATTGTGTGCTGGGCCGGCTGGAGTCAGAGCCGGCTAGCTTTACCGCGGTTCCATTTCATACGTCGGTTTGCCTTTAAGAGGACATATCAGAACACACATCAATCAGTATTAAAGCTGTACATTTGATAACACTAGTAAAATAGTTTACTTCACAATAATGTAATAACCTCGATGTCCACTGACAAAACTCGGACTAAGCTACATAAACAATATTAGCCCGACCTAAACAAGGTTGACCTACTTAAATGAATTCAACAGAAACTGAACATGAGAACACTCGGACAAAACCATAGCAAAAAATTATGACACAAAACCAACAAAGCAAATTTAGACACTCACCATAATAGAAATGTCTGGCGGAAACTTGTAGGTATCTGGGGATGTTGGAGAATGTAATATCAGCGTCTCGCCGCTGATACCAGAACATTAGTTTTCTTCTCGTTAGCTCCGATAGCTTAGCCTCCTCTCGTTGTTTCCAAGCAGGATAATAATAAAACGAAAGTCCGTTTTCCATCTTTTTACCGTTCCAGTAGTGTGATCGGACATTACACCCAATAACGCAGCAAGTTCGTACCATAGCTAAATTATTTTAAGTAATTGGATTAAAAAAATCTGCAAGACTGTTGTTATCGGTTATGTTTCTGGACACCAAAGATGGCGCTGGTACCCCTCCGACTAGACCAGTGACGTCACGCTCCGAAGCTCTATTGACAAAAGTCTTGAACTGCTTGTGGTGACGTAAACGGTTCATCAAGAGTAGGCCCAGTGAGAACCAGTATTATTAGGAGCAAAGTGCTAGCAGAATCTGACAAATCAGAATATGCTAAACAAGGTGATTTTTTTAAATATTTAAAAACATGAATGTAAGTTATTGTCAATAAACTCTAAGAAGTAAGGTAATTTTTTATCTGATTTAAATTTCAGGTTTCTCCAACATAAATCAAACTCCTAAAACTGTGCTAGCATTTAGCATTAATGTGTCATCCCAAGAGTACAAGCAGCCACTCATTACAAAACTATCTGGCAATGCCCCTGCAGGTGTTTTTTTTATTTTTTATTTTTTTATCTTGGTATCTGATCTTCTTTGTGACTTTTTCAATTAGCTTTTGATTTGAGTTTGGAAATAATTTAATCTTATCAGCATATTTTCCACTTCTTACCATTGTTCAAACAAGCAACTCTCCAAAAAATTTTAGGGATTCATTTTGATTACAGAATATATATAATATTGGTAAAAATTTGTTTTGAAACCTTGTTTATATCTGTGTGTGCTTTCTTGTTTGTGTTTTTACAGGAGAGGAGAACCTGCGTCTGATCTTTACAGACAAGATGCTGGAAGGAGACACTACCCTCCTGTCTAAGTATGGGATCCAGCACATGTCCGTCATCCAGCTGGTGATCAGGGTTCCCGGAGGACAGATGGCGTAATTTGGACCCTCTGGGTCTTCATTTTTTACTGCCATTACTGCTGCTGCCGACTGCAGGGAATCCTGTTTGCCCCCGACTCCTGTTTGCAAATATGAAACCTTTAATGATTGATAGAAGAAATATTGATGTTTTATGTGTATTCACTTGTAACAACCTTTGCATATTCTGATGTTTTCAACTGATGTTTTCATTGTTGCATTAAATAAACATATTATATGAAATTTGATATCACTTTTCTTGTACTGAAGACTCTACACCAAGCTTTAGCATAACTAAGGTAGTATTTATTGCAAAAAAAAAATAAATAAAAGATTTGATCAAGTTTCTCCACGAGCTCCATCATTTTTTAAACAGCTCAGCAGACTTTTTGTGATTTTCAATCAATTTTCAGAGGTAAAAGATATCCCCAACAAGACGTATGTTGTCAACATGCTTAGTTTGTAGATGCACATAACTAAAATAAAACTAAGTCTTTCTTGCATCCATAGATGCAAGAAAGTCTGGGATAGTCTACTGAAATTCATCAGAAAATTTGACCTATGACCCAGGTTGCATTCTAACATTAAATGATCTCTCATGTTGGTGTAAAGATTAAGCTCTTCCCCCTTTGAGTAAGACACTGTATATTTAGCTTATGAACGTGGCTGGAAGTATGAGATTTGTGCTGTTAAGGTGCTGTAAGTTTAACCCATTTAGCATTTTTAGAAATCAGAAAACTGACATCCAAACACTTGCGTATTAACTGTGTTCATGTCCAATCACAAAGCTTTGTTTAAAATTTGTTTAAACTCCTTTGAAGACACCAGTTTATTCAGTCCACTAGAAATTATTCTCAAATGTGGGACAAAATATTTAAATGCTTTTTACCATAACTCCAAAATTATTGTAACTTCATGTGCTTTTTGTCGGATGCATGGGTTTTTGTTTGCATGAAAGCTTTCAACATGATATCACAGTAATTTAAGACTCTATGTCTTAAGCTAAAGTAAAACCTAAGTTTTGCTGCCATTTGCACCTCATTCAGTTTGTCCAAATGTTTACGTAAGCTGAAACACAATTTGTGTATTAGATTTTTGACATGAAATCAAAAGGTCCGATTATTACTGTTCTTCTTTGTTGATTATTTTTTTAAATTTAATATGTCCGACCGTCCCTGAATGCAGCACAGTTTCAGAGGTAATGAGAAAAGAAACAGAAAGCTTTAATACACATGAACGTGTAAGAAATGTCCGACTGCGTCTAAAAGAAGTTGGTGTTTTTGTATTCAGTCGATGTCAAAAAAAAGTTTGAATCTCTGGGTAAGTTCGTTTTTTCATTTGTGTTTGAGTTTTCGCTACTCCAAATTAAATTATAACTACATTTGACTCCTCGATTTTGTTGTAGCCTTCACTGCAGTTGGGCTGATCACCAGCGGGAAGCAAAAATGAGCACTCAACCGACGGACCGGTGCAATAAACCTGCTGGTAAAAACTCTATAATATCCTCACTTTGAGTAAAATGACAAGAGTAAACCTATTTTATGAAATTTGATATCACTTTTCTTGTACTGTTACAAGAAAGTAACAGTACTTGAATCACTCTTACTTGATTCAAGTGTTGTAATCAAGTAAGAGTGGCATTACTTTATAATTATATTACTCAAGTAGAAGTAAAAGATCAACATAAATTTCCCAAACAAAATGTAATTAGTATTTAGCATTGGTAGGGGCCTTTTGATATGTTTGAATATGATGTGAAATTTATTAGTTTGAAACAATGTAATTAGACATGATATAAAATCATAACGACTATGCAGTGTAGTATTTTTGAATTAATAAAAGTAAATAAAAATTACAACAAAAAAGCATTTTTACAAAAAACTAACAAAAGCACAAATGTTTCACTTCCCCACAAAACAAAGCACATAAATTCAGTACTAACTACATCCAGCTGTGAGATATTCTCTATATTCAATGACCTTCCAACATCTAGATGCACAGAGGTGGATAGAGTAACCAAAAATTGTACTGATGTAAAAGAATGGTTACTCCAGAATACAATTAGTTAAGAAAAAGCAAATAAACTTTGTGCAATAAAACATTTAATCTACCAAAAATTCACTGCTATAGTAAATATAAGTTATTACCACCCATCTTTTAGCATGACATAATTGGTATTGCATGTCTCATAGTCCTAGAATCTTATTTTGTCACATTTCAACTGCTGGGTATTTTGTTGGGAGTTTTGGGAGATGTGACAGACCAGCACAACTTAGTGTGCAAATGTTAGGGAAATAATTCACAACTTTCGGTAACACTTTATTTGAAGGGGGTTGAGTAAGACTGTCATGACACTGTCATAAACATAACACCTGTCATGAACATCAATAAGTCTTCATGAATAGTTATGAGTGTTGTCATAAAGCGTCATTCGGTAAATAATGACACTTTTAATACAAAGTTGACATTATTCAAAATGTCTTCATTATGACAGCTCGAAATGTCTTCATTATGACAGCTTGACATTATTCTAGACAAAATGTCTTCGTTATGTCAGCTTGACATTATTCTAGACAAAATGTCTTCGTTATGTCAGCTTGACATTATTCTAGACAAA
>NW_006800950.1:35978-37690 GCF_000485575.1 Poecilia formosa | reverse complement strand
TTTGTCTAGAATAATGTCAAGCTGACATAACGAAGACATTTTGTCTAGAATAATGTCAAGCTGACATAACGAAGACATTTTGTCTAGAATAATGTCAAGCTGTCATAATGAAGACATTTCGAGTTGTCATAATGAAGACATTTCGAATAATGTCAACTTTGTATTAAAAGTGTCATTATTTACCGAATGACGCTTTATGACAACAGTCATAACTATTCATGAAGACTTATTCATGTTCATGACAGGTGTTATGTCATGTTTATGACAGTGTCATGACAGTCTTATTCAACCCCCTTCAAATAAAGTGTTACCCGACTTTCTAATGTTTGTACAAACAAATCCCTGATTGTGTGTCATGCATTTGTAATCACAAATAAGCACAATCTTTGCTGTAGTTACACAAGAATTGTTGCAGTATTCCTACCAACTTTGCACATTATTGATAGTCAAAATGGCTTTTCCCATTCCACTTTGCTAAATAGCTCTTTCTCAGTCAGATTGAACAAAGAGAGCATAATGCTTGTTTTGACTGTGGTTGTTATGTAGAAAAGTTCTCCTTTCACTAGCAAGGATCATGCCACAAATATATAGATTTAAAGATTTATTAATTGAAAGGATGAGGGAAGGAAGAGATGAGGGAGGAAGGGATGGAAGAATGAAGGGAAGAGGGGTGAAGGAATGAAGAGAATGAATGAGGTTAATTGCAGAGAATGCTAGAGGGCTTGGGAGGTGAAGACTCTGCGTGGGGTCTTGTCCTTGGGAAACGTTTCATCCTATTTTCCCAAGCCTAATCCCCCGGATGGAACCTGTAGCAAAGAGAAGCAAAGAATGATTATGGATTAACAAGGATTAGCTGAATGAGATGAAACGGTAAGGGAGGGTAGGAGTGACAAAACATAACAGACAGATGAATAGGCAAACAGGGTATAAATAGGCTACTTGGAAAAATAGAGGATAGGTTTGGGGCGTGGCCCTGCTCCCGAACTTAAGTTAACACATTAACTCCATTTCATTAGCAAGGACCATGCCACAAAGATATAGATTTAAAGATTTATTAATTGAAAGGATGAGGGAGGAAGGAATCTTGGATTGTTTGGTCTGAGATACCCTGACTGGATGTGGAGGAGGCTGCTTTAATGCAAAACGAATGTGCGGAATAGTGATCGGGATATATGCTTGACTTCAACAGGACTTGCCAGAAATGACCAGAGAACCAGAATTGAGATGCTTGATTTCCTTGTTCTGTGATGAAGAGTAGATGGGGTGAAGTGTTGGCTGCAAATCTGGACTGGACATAGTTAATGATGGTCTCGCATGGGCTGAGGAAGGAATTAAGACGGAAAAGATAAATAGGATAAGAGACAGCAAACTGATTAGTTTTACTTCTTTGGAGAGTGAATACAGGGGTGTCATGGCTGTGGATGGATATGTCGGAAAGGTATAGATGAATGAAAGGATTATAGTTGGATGAAGTTGGAACAAATTCTCAACAATGAAGAGAGCCGAAGAAGGCTAAAAGGAACATGGATTATAAAGTCCAGTCTATAAAGTTGGATAAATAACCAGAGTGCAAAGTGAGAATGCATCTGCTGAGGAGATCTGCTGTAGACGGCAATTGCTGAGAAATGCTGCTAGGTTCTTGCCTCTTGCACCCCTTGAGAAGCATGGGATAGCAGTGAGAAATGAGGGACAGCTGGTACCCATTATATATA
>NW_006800950.1:33946-35807 GCF_000485575.1 Poecilia formosa | reverse complement strand
TATACATAAGCGAAATTATGGAAAATCAGTCCATATATTAAATGTTTTTTAGCCATTACATTGCTGGCGTACAGACAGGACGAACATGCTCTCATAGAATGGCAGCTAGTGCAGTTCGCGAGAGGTTGCGCAATCCCAGGTGAGGCTCAGCTCGCTGCTGCCTCCCCGGCTTCGCTTCTGAGCATTTGAATGGGAAAATGCGAAAATCCAGCGATTTTGAAGACAAAAATAATCAGAATTGGTTAAGCTAAGTAAAAAATAGATACTTTATAGTACAAACCACAGGGTGAAAATAGCAATATAAATGGTTTTGTGTGCGGAGGAGCGATCAGAAACGGCCCAGAATAGATTCTAGGTGAGGCAGACAGTTCTCTTGCCTCATGGCAGGGGGCGCTCATGATCCCAGATATTGTGACTGCACAACTGTAGAGTAAGACACAGTGAGCTAGCCATGGAGCTAGCCATACAGTAAATAAGTAAAGTATAGCGATATATTTGTTTTCTCCTCCCTTCTGACGTAAACATGAAAGACTACATTTCTACACTTAAACATTTTTCTAAAGTGGATTTTCAATTGAAGCAGGAGATAATAACTAAAGGAAGACCAACACCGGAGCTGAAGGTTTTGCTTCGAGACAGTTTGATGACTCAAACGGAGTAGAAAAGACATGGCGAGGATAGACTTGGCTTTGGATGAACGGATATTTTTGTGCAGAATTAGCGGTGCATGGATTTCATTGATAGATAAGGTAAGACAGCAATAAGATGTTTTTTTTTATGAAATGTGCGTTTTGTGAGCAGTTTGTATGTCTAAATAATTCAGTTAAGTAGAAGCGTTAGCTAATCTACCACAGCAATTATTTATTAATTAAACATTAAGGCTAAAACGTATTACATTAACAGAGTAAATGTTCTGTTCTGTGTGCAAAATTCTTGAATGTTTTTTGGTGTTAAATCCTAAAACATGAAATGGCATTGTTGTCAGCTGCTATAGCAACAAGTCTGCGTAGCTTGGCGAATACAGATCACTTTGCTGTGGATCATAGTACGAAATCAATACTGTAGAAGCCTAAATTCAATTTTAGTTAATTCAGACCTTTTGGATAAATTATGTTTATATTTCTTATACTAATTTGTTATATTGGACTATTCTAAGGCCTTATTGTAAATTTCCATACGTAATTGCAGTTAAGGATTGGAGGGTGTGGCTAGGCCGAATCAGTTGGACAGTTGGAGTGGAGCCACACAGTTTTTTGACCTCTCTCTCTCTCTCTCTCTCTCTCTCTCTCGATCGCTTTCTCTCTCTTAGGACTCTTTTGTTTATTAATTTTGTGGAAAAGTAACATTTGTACCGTTTTTATTTTTAAGTAAACCGTTAACTTTTATCAAGAGGACTCAGTTTGTCTTTTCTGGTCGTTTTTCGTCATCGAGTGGACTGAAGGGGAAGGACGGAGAGCGTCAAGCTTATGGCGTCATTATTTAGGAACCTACATTAGTCAAAAAACTAGCTCTACGTGGACAGTATCGACTTGGAACAACCCAACTTACAAGGAACAAGGGATTATCTCCGGAAAACAGCACGAAGACTTGGGAAAAGGAGTAAATTGGATAACGAGCGACATGTCGAGTAGGAGACGGCTCGTTAATAGATGCGGAGGAAAGTGGACAGCTGTTGCTGAAGTACGCGAGTAAAAAAAAAAGGAGGCAAGCCTTTGTGACTTTGTGTGAATTACGAAGTGGAAAGGGACGTGCTGTTGACATTATTATCCATAAGACGTAGAAGTCTAACTCGTTATGTGTAACCGGGTTCTGCTTCACTCCACTGTACCAGGCCAGCCCAAGTAACCCCTCGACTCTGCGT
>NW_006800950.1:27275-30722 GCF_000485575.1 Poecilia formosa | reverse complement strand
AGATATTTTATTAGTAATTTCTTTCTGCAGGTCTATTTTGTTATAGGAAAGTATTGCGATATTCAAACCTGCAATTTAGCAAGATATGTAAATCAGAGCTGGTGGTCTAGCTCTGATTTACATATTTTGTCTTTACAGAATTACACTATTAAAAATGTAAACAAGGGCACAATGCAACCTTTTAGTGGACTGTAATCTATTAAAAAAAAGAGCTGCCTGTTTGCTGCAGTGGAGATGAAGATGGTCCATTCAGGAAAGCAGAGCTGCATCAAACTTTTAGGTGGAACTGCTGAAAAAAAGCAAAAAAAAAAGCAAAAATTGAATTGTTAATGCATGTCACCATGAAAAACCTACTGACTTTTGCTTAAAACTTTTTTAAACATTTAAATCACACATTTGTCTCATGAAGTGAATTTTTTTTGCAAAACAAACTTATTTGTGCATGTCAGAAATCTTTTCTTGATATTTTAAATTTTTGTTTGACTCAAAGTTTTGCTTGTGATTCTCACATGATGTCATAGTCAAGACCCAAAATCGCAACAAAAGATTTCTGATGTGTGCAAATAAAAGTTTATGTTTGGCAAATAACTTTTTTAAGTTCACAAGACAAAAATTAGATTTTTAATTAATAAAAGTTTTTTAAACAAAATAATTTGTTTTTTTTAAAAGAAATCATTACAATTCCAAAAGTTTTGATTACAATTTTATTTTACTTAACTGAGGTTAGTTTACTTTTTCCCATTGAATAATTGGGGAAAAAAATTTAACTACATACTTTGCGAACCAGACCCTAAACTTAAAGTCTGGGTTGAGTTTTTTTTCCCCTTCATTAATGACATACATTATATTTATCATGGTAATTCAGGGCGTGTTATTTTTAATTCTAAATGAATATCCTTGTTGGACTTTTATTTAAGTTCTATTCTCTTTCAAGATACATTTACCTAACGCCAGAATAAATGTAATGTACATTATGCAGCAAAGGAAATTAGAAGATTGGACATATATTCACTATGGAGATGATTGGTTTTGGACGGGCGACGTGCCTCATACACAGGGAAGAAGCTTTTTAGTTATCTAGCTTCTAGCAAAGTCGTTAGCTAGCAGCTAGCTAATAGCACAACAACAGCAGCCTAATGTCTGTATGATAAAAATACTGAATGATAGATAAGAACAGTTTTTCCTTACCTGGCTGTCTCCTCCCACTCAGTAGTTCTTCAGAGAAAAGCAGACGCAGAGGCCTGTCAGTGTCTGTTGTATTTCATTACCTCTCTGCTTAAACCGCGACTCTGTGCTGAAGTAGAAACGATACTACAACGTTTTCCGTCATCTGACAAGTAGCAAGTCTACTCCACTTTATTCACCAAAACATTTTAATTCACCAAAAACTGATCTGTAATCTGGAACATTCACTACGTTCAGCTCCAGTTAACCGCCTTATCTCACTGCACGAGAGGCAACTGTGTCACGGGCAAAAGGTCAAAGGTAACAAGCTGATCGGAAGGCTTATTATGTTGTACAAAAAAACAAAAAAAAAACAAAAAAATAATTTTAGTACATGTTATGTGTCAGAAGAGGGCTTTGAAAATAAAAGCCCTCTTCTTGGGGCACTTTGGGGCAAGGAGCAAAAAGGGCAGGTGCTCAAGCACCCCCAGTCCCCCTCTGCACGTGGCTGGGTGTCAGTTTCACACAGCTCCTGGGCGGTGCGGAGCGGCAAGAAGACTCAGGGGGGAACCGTATCTGATGGGGAAACGCGGATTGACGTAACACTGATNAGGAACCTACACCTACATTTCTAAGTTTCACTGAGTTAACGCGGCTATGGAGGACATGTAAAAGGTTAGTCTTTTTGCCCTCCAGCGTTGTATGCCTGCGCGAAATTTCCGTACGTAAATTAACATGCATGGCGTCTAAGTCATAAGTAAGTGCCTCACCAGCAATGAACCTCACCGCACGTCACTGATATATAGTGCTATATGAAATAAAAACAGGGCAATTACCCATCAGATACCGTTCACCCTGTGGTAAAGTGAGGGAACGGTATCTGATGACTGAAAATCACCCATCAGATACCGTTCCCCTTGTTTTACAGTGGGGGAACGGTATCTGATGGTCATGTTTCACCTATGAGATACCGTTTGTAAGAGCCATGTCACTGAAATGAATGATTATTGAGGTGACAGGAGCACACGCCTTTGACACTTGGGTGGTGGGTGTGTCGAGGTGGGCGTGGCTGTCACTGAAGGTATGAATGGGAGCCATACTGGCATGCTGGCTTATGTTTGAGGAAGCGGGTGCCGTTTAATGCCGTTTATTGTTGGCATTATGGGATGGTTTGGCCTGGTCAGTCAGTGTCAATCTGTAAGATCTGAAGTAAGACAATCAAACTGGAATAAATAGATGATTGCAACAACAAAGAAGCGGACTGGAGTTTTTTGAAGCACGCGTCGGACAGTTTAAAATTCCCTGAGTTATCCCAGCGCAGCCTTCATACATCTTTAGCTTTGCCGCACATCTACCGTTCCCCCACTGTAAAACAAGGGGAATTAGGGACAACTAATTTCACCTGCTGCAGGCTGTACTCTCTGTTTTAGTTCTTCGTTGGTTGTCTTCCAGCACATTCCTGTCTTCGGTATCGTTTTTATGTAATTGATGCTGCTATATTTTTGTAGAAAAGGGACTATAAGTTGTGGCATAATCAATACAGTTAGAGTAAGATTCACCCTAATTGGGTGAATCTTAAACTCTGAAAGCACCAAATAAAGTAAAATCAGATCTAGTCATTTGTATAATATAATCCTTGGTTGACATTGTCGTTCACACTAAATACCAGTTGGTGGCAGCGACGTAACAGCAGTAAAGCAAAAATTTTGATGGGGGCGGCTGGTGACGTCATTGGCCAAAATAATAACTTTTAATATCTCATAAGGGAAAGCTGCACAAATGATAGTTTTAACGGCACAAACTTGGACAAACGGAGCACTAACGAACCAGCCCACTTTGGTTTGTTTTGGGGTGATGGTGAACTCTGGATGACCTAAGAAAATAATTTTAATATCTCAGAAACCAAAACTGCACAAACAAAAACTTTAACGGCACAAACCTGCACAAACGGAGCACTAACCATTCAGACTATTTGCTGGATTTTTTGACGTGGGTGGGGTGTCAGCAGGGCCGTGCAGAGGCCTCTAAAGGGGCAGGTGCTCCAAAAAAGAAAAGGGCACATCTTACCGCATTCTAGGACAAAATATTAACAATAGGTACCGGCAGCGACGCTCTTTCCACTCAGGAATGGGAGAGAACGCGCGCTGATCATAGAAAATGCCCTAACTTCCCACCATCAAAAGTCCTTTTTAGAATATTTTTTTTCCAAAAGCAACACTACTGTGTTAAAGTTCATTGATTTTCCTTTCCAATGATACCAGTTTTATGTATGTTGAAGCAAAT
>NW_006800950.1:5706-27042 GCF_000485575.1 Poecilia formosa | reverse complement strand
CACAGCTACAAACACTCACCCGGAGTAACATGTTCTGCATAATTACTCCGCTCAGTCAGAAACAGCCACTCAGAACTAGCAGTAATCAGCTAGCCGCCATGCTAACAGGAAGTTTTCATTCAGTAACTCAGGATTATTTATTGTAATGGAACCTGTATTTGCCTTTGAATGTAAAGTTTTATACCTGAATTTTTTGGCAATGTTGAGAGGTTTTATTTTGATTTTTTGCATTATTTAGCCTCTTCAGAGCCTTCATATGTTTTCAGTCTGTTAAAGTTAGTATTACCGATAGCAGTACAATTTGCACAATGCCCGTTTTGTTTTTCTTGGAAAAAGTTATTAAAAACAAGTTTTTGTCTAAATTAAGGTGAATTCATGATTCCCTTTTCCACATAATATAACCGGTAGTGATTCTGATTAAAAAAATAATAATTATGTGATCAGTATCGGTGATCGGCTGTGATTGGCCCTCTGGGGTGATTGGAATTGGCAGGAAAAAACCTGATCGGCACATCTCTAGTTTCCACACGTTTATAGAATGGACCTGATTTGGAGCAAATCTGTATGGTGCTCAGATGTTAAAAGTTGTTTCTGGTTCTCAACAGTTTCAAACACAAGTAAATAAATTATTTTGTGGATATATATACTTGTCTTGGAAGTCTTGATTCATAGCTACAAGTTTACTTTAGAATGCAGTTATTATGAGATTGACATGTGACCTCATATTCATCCCATATTGTGAAAACTGAATAATATGAAGAATTTTGACATTTTCATGGTAAAAAAAATGTGGTCCCATTATTTTATAATTGTATATATTTTCAACTATTTCACACCTGATGCATGTGTTGCAAATGTGTATACCATGTGATCCACATGGGTTTCACATATCTTATGTATCAATGTGTATCACATGTGATACACATTGAAACATAATGCATGTGTGATACACGTGGGAATCACATGGGATACACATGTGTATCACATATTTCCACATGTGAAAACATGTATCACATGTAATACACATGTGATTTTGCCACGAAACATTCCAAAATCACACATATGTGCTTTCACATGTGATTCACACCATTCACACATCATTCACATGCAAAAAGTTGTGTGAACCACATTTGCGGTTTTCATGTGGCACATGTGATCACATGCTACTTTCACATGTGATTTTCATAGGCTTCTGAGTCTGGAGCCACATGTCTGAATTACTGAAAGGAAAAGTGAGAAAGAGCATCAGCAATGTTATTCTGACATCATGGAATGTGAGCCACTTGTAACAAAAGCTGGTGTTAAGCAGAGACCAAAGTAAGTCTGCGCATGATTTCTGGGGAGCGACATCGGCCTTTATTGATAATTTCTACAACTGCCATATTGTCTGATGAGAATAGACTTTTTTGACCATTCGTATCCCCCAAATGATTGCTGCAATGATGATGGGGTAAAGTTTGTAAATTGCGGATGATGATGTGATCGATTCATTCTGAAGAGACTTAAACTCTTGGGGCCACTTGTCTGACAACCACTTATCTCTGTAATAGCTGCCGAAACTGATAGAGGGAGCTGCATCTGTGTAAAGTTGAATGTCGTCAGGATGAGTTAGGAAGACATTGTAAAAGAAAGAAATGCTGTTCCAGGAAGAAAGAAAATAATGCCAGAGATGCATTTCCATCTTGCAGGGGCGATCAAGGATGAGAGGAGTTCCTCCGGCTGCTTTTGACAGAAGAGGAGAAATGAAAAATTTGCCCTTAGGAATTATTCAAATGGCATAGTTCAGATGGCCGAGAAGAGTAAGCAGCTGCTTTTTGGATCATCTGTTGGTGAGCAGGAACTTTTACAGTAGTAAGGTGATTTGATACATTTTTTCAGGTGGTAAGGATGTATGAGGAGTCAAGGGTGATGCCCAAGAACTCTAAAGAAGTGGATGGGCCAATAGTTTTCTCTTCAGAAAGAGGGACGCCTAGCTCTGAGAAAACTTTGGTTAAAGGACTTAGCCCCGCGATGAGGAGAAGATGGAAGGGTCACAAAGCTCCAGAAATCTGGGTAAATGGGGAGAACTTTGAACGCACTGGTGATGAGTTCAAAGTTCGATGGCATAGTCGATGGTTGCATATTCCATTGAGAAATCGGGAAATGGAATGATACTATTTATACTGGGAACATGATTAACCTTTTCTTGCATAAGTAGTTTAGAAAATGGACCTATTATGAACCGTTCTTTAATTTCCTTAGCTTGAAGACAGTCGACTGTGTGGGGATCTGAAAGAGCGGACTGAAGATTGTGACAGTGATATGTATAATCTGGAATTATGTCTATGCCTGGGTGGAAACCGTGAATCAAACTGTTAACAAGAAAATTAACAAATTCTCTGTTGGGATGATGTCTAAGAGCGGGAATGGGAGCGTTCACCTTGACTGGAGTGGAGAGATAATGTCCTGGTCAATCTGCTGTGGAGGTGGGATTGTGAGGGCAGGAATTCCTTGCATGGTCACTGCCGCAGAAGGAACAGCTGTGCAGCATCCTGCAGCTGGAACTTGAGCAGCCAAGATTGTTAAAATTATTGCATATCATTCTGCCTCCTTGGTACAGGACAGTGTGGCCCCTTTTGTCAACACTCTTGGGAGTTGGGACATTGACTGAAAGACAGATGTCTCTGGATTTTGGGATGATGGGAGGAGAAGGGGCAGCAGTGGACAGATGATCGGAGAAGGAAGAAGTGCGAGATGACAGATGAGAGCAGAGAGAGAGGACAGACGTACAGGCTGTCGCTGGATGAGATGGAACTCTGCAGAGACTACGGAGCTCCATCTATAGTTTCTGCGGAGCTCCATATGTAGTCTCTGCGGGAGTGTAATTCAGAATCGAGGGAACCCTAATAAGTGCCCTGATTGAATTGTTGTAACCGTCTTGCTGCTTGGTTCGCGAAGAGAAAGTGATATTGATAAAAAAGTATGCTCCTGAATCGGAGAGTCATGTCGAGGATGATAGAGATAGTCATCCAATTCGGGCTTGCGACCTGGAAATACTGAACAAATTGTATCCCTGAATAATGAAAACGCTAAAGTAAATTCAATGAGTGTGAGATCTTTGGAGCGAGGACCTAAAGGATTGCTTAATTGCATAAATCCCTGACTTGTGTGTAACTCCCTAGTCTGACTGAACCTAATAAATGATGGCTGACGAAGAAGGGCTAAATCTACATAATTACCATTTAAAATTTGCTGGCTTAATGATGAAGAAACAGAAGAAGGACACTGAACAAATGAGGAGGGCTGGATGGGAGGAGCTGCTTTGGCAAGATTTTAAGGGTTATTGACATTAGAAAACAAATTTGACATTCTAGGAGGAAGAGAGAAGAGGTAAGGGGTTTGGGAGAGAAGGGGGGAGGATAGATTAGATGGAAATGTGGGAAGAAATCCTGGAGCAATTGCCTGGGCTGGATTCATGGGCCCTTGATCGTTTTGAAAAGAAACAAAACGATCTTTTCAAAGATCGTTTTGAAAAGATCTTTGAATCTTTTCAAAACTGAAAGACAGATGTCTCTGGATTTTGGGATGTGAGTCTGCCTGTGATGTGAGTCACAGGCAGACTCACATCTGCCTGTGAGTCCAAAAATGGACTCACAGGCAGATGCTCAGATGCTGTTGTTTGTTGAGGACCTGAGGATGAAAGCAATTGAAAGAGTTTTAATTTATTATCTGAGCGGCTGAAAGGAATTCTTTTCTCTCTTAAGGAGCATTGGAAGCGAGTAACAGTCCATGATTTAAGAAGTTGGTGTGTTGAGAGGTCTGAGGAGGAATGCTGAGATGTAGGCAAGTTTAAGTTATTTGGCTGAGAGGCTCAGGGATTGCGTTGTGGTCCAGGAGAACGAGCTTGTTGTATGATGCCTCGAAGTAGTTCACAGCCACAGGATTGGGATGGTGTTGGAGGTGAGGGATGAACCTTGGACAGATGAAGAACTACTAGTGACCAAGAGGGAGACTTAGTTGAGGATCGAAGATCATGGAGCGCAGGCGTTTGGAGCTTGATGCTTGTCTTGTAACAGAAGGAGGAGAATTTTTGGCAGAAATTGGAGAGTCAAAGGGATAATCCGAGTCTAAGGGGTTGAGCTGAATTGTCAAGGTGTTTTCCATGGTGAGTAGAATCTGCCGAAGCAATCTTTACAAGTCTGAAATGACAAATGTAACATTGATGAAACATAACAGACATGGATGAATAGGCGAACAGGGTATAAATAGGCTACTTGGAAAATTAGAGGTGTGGTTTGCGGCGTGACCCTGGTCCCGAAATTAAGTTAACACATAACTCCATTTTGAAAGGTGAACCTCAACCCCACTTCAAGATTTTTTAGCCTTTAATAGGTTTTATATATGTGGATGACTAAATGTAGTGCGATGCAACTTGGAGTTCTCGGACTCCATAAAGTGCTCTATTATATGCAAACAAGATAGAAATAACAGACTTTTAAAGTGCTTCTCATGATTCTCAAAGACACTTTACATAAAATCAGTCATTACCATTCACGTGGCAGTCTACTAGATAATAGCCACAGAGACAAGGCTACCACACATTCCTCTGAATCCTCTGATCACCACTAGCAGGCAAGGTGGGTAAATGTTTTGCCCAAGGACACAACGTCAGAAATGAATGGGGGCTCAAACTGGCGACCCTCTGATTGCAGGACAAAATCATACTGCCAATGCCACCATTGCTAGAAGATGAATCCTGAACCCCTGAGTCAATGGAGCCCCAGGCTCTGAGGTCCTCACCTATCCTCTGGATTTATACTGAGATTAAATTGATATGAATCTATTTATAAGCTATGTGACCTCCTAATGCAGATGTTGGCACTGGATTTTATTTCTGGGTTTAAGAGTGAATCCATCCATCCATTTTCTTTACACCCTTGTCCCTTAGTGGGGTTGGGAGGGTTGCTGGTGCCTATCTCCAGCTAATGTTCCAGGTGAGAGGCAGGGTACACCCTGGACAGGTCACCAGTCTGTTGCAGGGCAACACAGAGACACACAACCATGCACACACACACTCACACTTAGGGGCAATTTGGAGAGGCCAATTAACAGCTCTACCAACTGCGTCACTATGCAGCCTTAAGAGTGAATACATAAGCAAACTGTTTTTTATTTTTTGTTTTGTTTTCAGAATTGCAAAAACATAAAAATTAAACTGTACTTCACTTTAACCACCTTCTCAAAACTTCTATTTTGTAAAGCTGGACTTCAGCTCTTATTCAAGTAAAGACAGTTGAACAGCTCTTCATTGTGATAAGTTTATTTCTTAAAAGGACGCAGTCAATCTTTTTCATTTCTATAATATGAACAACAGAATTGACTTCATTCAGGACCTCGTCAAAGTACAGTAATAGTGATATCAAAACCATATTTCATTAAAAAATAATTGCTTGTTATAGACTTGCTGTTTTTTAACAGAACACCTTTGAGTAATTTCTGACAGTCAGTCCTGCCATTTCATTTACATGTTCAATCTAAATCCTCCAGAAACTAAGTACCACGGTTTGATCAACTATGGAGCAACATGCTACCTGAACAGTGTGCTGCAGGTTCTGTTCATGACCGAAGAATTCAGAGAAGCTGTGATCAGGTTTGTATATTTATGTCATGAGGAACTTTTGAAATACTCTTGTGTATCTGACTTTAATTTGTATTTTGTTTTAGATTTGCCACTTCTAGTGAGGACAAAATTGATCATCATCTTAAAGGATTATTTGAAGAATTACAGAAACGGGCAGCAAAGACATGTATTGAGAGCAAATATATATTGAAAGCACTAAAAGTCAACAATGGTATAGTATGAGATTAATAATGAGGACTCCCTTTTACATTTCATTTTAAAATAATCCGGATCTTAACTGTAGTTGTAATTGTCCTGTTTTCAATTTATCATGGTGATTGAACAAATAGGACATTGTTTATTAATTTGTGGCTTATTTTATTAGACTCACTCAAATACATTTTGAATGTCTTGGCTTCTCCCAGTGCATGAACAGCAAGATGCTGCAGAATATTTTGAGAGGATCTTAATGAACACCAGTGGAAATGCAAAAAAGGTTCCTTTACCAGTTGGAATTATTGGACATAAGGAATACATGTAAATATATATGCATGCTCATAAATGCATACATCTGTTTGTGTGTGTTTAAGATCTTTCATGGACGGCTGAGTCACAGGACCAGCTGTTTAAAATGTGAGAACGTGACTGACAGTGAAGGACCATTCTGGCATCTTCCTCTTGAACTGCAAGATTCCTGTGGTGGAAACTTCAGTGTGGTAAGGATCTGACAAGTTAATATTTTATTGTTTATGAGTCAATGTTCAAGGAAACAGTCAGATAATATTTATTCACAATAGACGGCACAAAAATGGAGGACCCTTGATGGTAGCACTTTATTTGACGGGGTTTGCATAAGACTGACATGACACCGTCATAAACATGACACAACACCTGTCATGAGCATGAATAAGACTTCAGGAATATTTATGACTGTTGTCATAAAGTGTCATTCAGCAAATGACACTTTAATGCAAAGTTTATATTATGAAAAGTGTCTTTGTTATGACAGCTTGACATTAATCTAAATAGGGGTGTCCAAAGTCGGTCCTCGAGGGCCGGCATCCTGCATGTTTTAGTTCTTTTCCTGGTTTAACACACCTGGATCAAATGATGGCTTGTTAGAAGCCCTAAGAGGAACATTGACAAGCTGGAAAGGTTGTTACTACCAGCAGGGAGAGGACTAAAACATGCAGGATGCCGGACCACTAGGACCAACTTTGGACACCCCTGATCTAGACAAACATGTCTTTGTTATGACAATTTATTAGCCTAGACAAAATGTATTTGTTATGACAATCTGACATTAACCAAGTTCAAAGACCCCTTATGATGAATGAGACTGCTGGATTCAGTGTTCCCTCACCCAGACACGAGTCACTGGTGCCCCACTCTGGAGCCCCGCATGGAGGTGGGGCACGTTGGCGAGAACCTCGTGGCCAGGCTTTAACCAATGAACCACAACGGGGCTCACCTTGGCTATCTGATCCTCGGTTGCAGAAACAGGCTCTTGGGATGTGGAATGGCACCTCTCTGGTGGGGAAGGAGCCTGATCCCTGATCTTGTGTGTGAGGTTGAGATGTTCCGGGTAGAAATAGTCAATCTCACCTCAACACATGGCTCTGGTTCTGGAACCAGTCTTCTTGAGAGGGGTTGGTCATTCTTCCACTCTTGAGTGGCCCATGGTGAGAGGCGCCGGGCAGGAGTGGGCATACTTGGTGCCCCCATGCTGTCGCCTGTACATTGGGGATTACCCCACTGAACGAGAAGGTAACCTCCCTCCACCTGTGAGTGTGGGGACGGGTTCTGACTGCAGTTTGTGTTTAATAATAATGATAATTGGTTCCATCCATCCATCCATTTTCTGAACACCCTTGTCCCTCAGTGGGGTCGGGAGGGGTGCTGGTGCCTATCTCCAGCTAACGTTCCGGGCGAGAGGCGGGGTACATCCTGGACAGGTCGCCAGTCTGTCGCAGATGATAATTGGTTAATACATTTTATTTGTAGGCGCCTTTCTGGACACCCAAGGTCACCTTGACATAAAAGCAAGCAGATTATAAAATACATATCGGTAATAAAAAACAAAAAACACAAACAAAATTTATAAGACAGTACAAAGATAATTAAAGGCTGTATGCTAGTTCAAACAAATGGGTTTTGAGTTTGGACTTAAAATATTGCAAAGACTCGTTGTTATGGAGATCAGGTGGGAGTGAGTTCCAGAGTTTGGGAGCAGAGCGGCTGAATGCTCTGCTCCCCATAGTGACAATTCGAGCAGGGGGAACGGTGAGATGGATAGAAGAAGAGGATCTGAGGGAACGGGTGGGTGTGGCAATGTGAACGAGATTCGAGAGATATGAAGGTGTGAGGTTGTAAACTACTTTAAAAGTTAGAAGAAGTATTTTATAGTTGATGTGATATGTGATTGGAAGCCAATGGAGCTGTTGTAAAATAGGTGTGATGTGATGAATTAAGGGGGTCTGTGTAATGATACGAGCAGCTGAATTTTGAACCAATTGTAATTTATGCAGAGTTTTCTGTGGCAAACCAAAACGTAGAGAATTACAATAGTCTAAACAAGATGTGACCAAACTGTGGACTAGAACAGCAGTGGAGTGCAGAGTGAGAGAAGGACGGAGACGGCATGAAAATAAGCTGACCGAGTGATATTGACATGGGAGGCAAAAGAGAGGGTGCTATCGAGGATGACACCCAGACTCTTAACCTGAGGGGAGTGAAAAATGGAGGAGTTATCAACTGAAAAGGAGAGATGATCAAATTTACTTAGTATTGAATTAGTACCAAGTAAGAGAAGTTCAGTTTTACTGGAATTTAATTTGAGGAAGTTAAGAGTAAACCATTGCTTTATTTCAAGAAGACAATCAGTGAGGGAGGAAAATGGAAGCATGGAACTAGGTTTGGTTGAAACATAGAGTTGGGTGTCATCCGCGTAGCAGTGTAACTGGATGTTATGTTTGCAAAAAATATTACCAAGGGGGAGGAGGTAAATGATAAACAACAAGGGTGCCAGGACAGAGCCCTGGGGAACACCTGAGGAGACGCGAACTGGGCGAGAGGTAAATGATTTTAACTGAACAAACTGAGAGCGGCCTGAGAGATATGAACATCAAATTTTAAGCACCAAAAAGCAGTTCAGATTACCCACCCTTTTTGGAGTCCTTGAAGGGGGTACTGGAGTAGGGCTGAAACGATTCTTCGAGTGATTCGAGTACCTCGATTATTAAAATTCCTTGAGGAAAATTTACCTGCCTCGAAGCTTCGTTAATTTATGTTTTATTATTTAACACACCATGTTCCGCCAGGAACATTATTTGCGGTGCACGGAGCTCTCACTTCTGCCTCTTAGTTGTTAATAAAAGCTAAGTGTTAGTGGCATAACATCCAATTTTCAAGTTTGAGGATTTTATTGATCCATGATAATTGTCAGAGTTGACACCTATTAAACACAGCAACTAACACAGGAAAGACAAGAGAAAGTTAGATTCTGAATACTCGCGAGGAGAACAGACAGAGATGTGCTTTCAGTTACAAATCTCCTACTGCTCTGAAGCACATTTGCCTGCCCCTCTCTTTTTATTGTCTTTTAGGATCTCTAATCACAGAGAGCGCTGTAACTCTAAAGGGAGGGGGAAAGACACTTCATCACACAGTCACAGCGCCAAGATTATCGCTAACTAACAACACAATCTATCTCACACTAGCTTATCTAGTTCCTGACCCAGGATCAAACAGGACAAGTTGTGAATCTTCACAGCGATGGTTTTATAGCTATCTAAGAGGTCAAAAGCAGGGCGTTCTGTGAAGAGCTGCTGTCACTGCTCTTCTTCAGAGAGGCCCTCTGAGGAAGGAAATCAGAATAACAATACAGAAACATTTCTTAAAAGATATGACTAAACAAATAAGAGTACATAAACTAAGAACATATAAAACTGTATAACAAATAGTTGATAATACAATTTACCTAACAATAATGCCTGGATTTTCATCGCATTTGGGGGACCAATAAGCATCCTTAAAATGACTGGCTCGATACCTGGAGTACGGCAGCCTTTCTCCTCCGGGAGCTGCTGATTCATAGCGAACAGCGGGAAGAGTGCTGAGGAGTATTTATACAGGTAAGCAGATAGACTCAACACGACGGGTGGCTGAGTAGTTGATGGTTACAATGTAAGTGTAGCTTTACGGACAAACCACACAATAAATTTCATATCA
Organism: Poecilia formosa; assembly: GCF_000485575.1. Lineage (NCBI taxonomy): Eukaryota > Metazoa > Chordata > Actinopteri > Cyprinodontiformes > Poeciliidae > Poecilia > Poecilia formosa. The sequence continues at coordinate 17,213 of NW_006800950.1, read as the reverse complement.
TCCTGGTCTGAACAAACAGGTGGCAGAGCGCATCGTGGTGGTATATGGCTGGTAGATGATTTTGTGTGACCAACGAAGGTGTCATAAATATCCCGTATTGCTTCCCCCCGTGTTCGTCCCCCGGTCTAACGGTTCGTCAGTCCGCTGGTCTATTTCCTCCCCTCCACCCAATCTTACGTTCGTTCTCTCGCCTGCCCCCAACCCCTCATACCCTCTGTCTCCAGGCAACATTTCCTGTATTCTCAAACCCAAAGCTTGACAGGTATGGGGCAAGGTGAGAATTCTATTAAACTCACTGAAGCTGAATAAATAAACTAAAAGCTGGAGTATAGACATTTTAAGTGTATTTGTGAACCTGGCTCTTTATTAAATTGAATATAATTTCAGATTTTTGTATAACTTTTCTTCAAGGTAACTTAGAAAGTGATCTTTTATTGATACAGGTTAGTTTTCTAAACTACAAAAAAGTAACTGTTAGGGATGCTCAAAAATGAAAAATTGGACTGATATTGATATCCGATAGAAACACTAGTGCCAGGTTTAACAATATTTTATTTCATACATATTTTTATCCAATTACTCGATTAATCGTAAGAATAATTGATAGATTACTCGATTACTAAAATATTCGTATATAACAGCCCTATAATGGAGTATGCTCCTCCTGGGGACTGCCTTGTTCTGCTGGGGGACTTCATTGCTCACATGGGCAATGACAGTGAGACCTGGAAGGGTGTGATTAGGAGGAACGGCCACCCTGATCTGAACTTGAGTGGTGTTCTGTAGTTGATCTTCTGTGCTTTTCGTGGCTTCTCCATAATAAACACAGTGTTCAGGCATAAGGGTGTCCAGATGTGCACTTGGTACCTGGACACCCTAGGCTGCAGTTCGATGATCGACTTTGTAGTCATTTCATCGGATCTGCGACCACACGTCTTGGACAATCGGGCGAAGAGAAGAGCAGAACTGTTGGTGAGTTGGCTTTGGTGATGGGGGAAGATGCAGGTCAGACCTGGTAGGCCCAAACGTGTTGTGAGGGTCTGCTGGGAATGTCTAGCAGAGTCTCCTGTGAAATGGAGCTTTAGCTCCCATCTCAGGGAGAACTATGAACACGTTTCAGGGGAGGTGGGGGCCACTGAGTGGATCATGTTCCGCACCTCCATTGTTGAGGTGGCTTATTGGAGCTGTGGCCGCAAGGTTGTCAGTGCCTGTCACAGTGGCAACCTTTGAACCCATTGGTGGACACCTTCAGTGAGGGATGCTATACGGCTGAAGAAGTAGTCCTATCGGGCCTTTTTGACCTGCCAGACACCGGAAGCAGCTGACGGGTACCCACAGTCCAAAAGGCATACGGTCCAGGTGGTTGCTGAGGGAAAAACTCGGGTGTAGGAGGAGTTTAGAGAGGGTATGGAGAAAGACTTTCACATGGCTCGAGGTTATTCCGGTCCACCATCCGGCGTTGCTGAGGTAGTTAAAAAGCTCCTCGGTGGCAGGGCCCCATGGTGGATGAGATTCACCCGGAGTTTCTTAAGGCTCTGGATGTTGTAAGGTCGACTATGTGAGGAGGGTTTCAGATAGTCAAACCTAGGATTCAGGAAGAACAGTGTGGTTTTTGTCCTGGTTGTGGAACACTGGACCAATACTACACCCTCAGCAGGTCCCTTGAGGGTACGTGGGAGCTCACCCAACTGGTCTACATGTGCTTTCTGGAGTTGGAGAAGGCGTTCGACTGTCAGGGCTCCCAAGAGGAGCCCTGTCAGGGGTTCTCTGGGAGTATGGGGTACAGGGCCCTTTGATACAGGGTGTTGGGTCCCTTTCTGAACAGTGTCAGAGTCCTGGTCCGCATTGCCGGTTGAACTCCGCCAGGGCTGCCCTTTGTCACAGATTTGTCACCGATTCTGTTCATTACTTTCATGGACAGAATTTCTAGGCGCAGCCAAGGTGTTGAGGAGATCTGTTTTGGTGGCCTTAGGATTGCATATCTGCTTTTTGTGGACGATGTGGTCCTGTTGGCTTCATCAGAATGTGATCTGCAGCTCTCGCTGGAGCGGTTTGTAGCCGAGTGTGAAGCAGCCAAGATGAGGATCAGTGCCTCCAAATCCGAAACCATGGTCTTGAGCCGGAAAAGGGTAGAGTGCCTTCTCCGGGTCAGGGGGGTCGTCCTGCCTCAAGTGGAGGAGTTTAAGTATCTTGGGATCTTGCTCATGAATGAGGGAAAAATGGAGCAGGACATCGACAGGCAGATTGGTGCAGCGTCTGTAGTGAATCGGGCGCTGTACTGGTCCGTCGTGATGAAGAGAGAGCTGAGTCAAAAAGCGAAGCTCTCAATTTACCAGTTGATGTATGTTCCTGTCCTCATCTATGGTCAGGAGCTTTGGGTCATGACCGAAAGAACGAGATCATGGATACAAGCAGTCGAAATGGGTTTCCTCTGCAGGGCAGCTGGGCGCTCCCTTAGAGACAGGGTGAGAAGCTCAGTCATCCGGGAGGGACTCAGAGAGCTGCTCCTTCAGAACGAGAGGAGCCAGTTAAGGTGGCTCGGGCATCTGGTAAGGATGCCTCCTGGACAACTCCCTGGTGAGGTGTTCCGGGCACGTCCCACCGGGAGGAGGCCTCGGGAAGACCCAGGACACGCTGGAGGGACTATGTTTCTCGGCTGGCCTGGAAATGCCTTGGGATTCCCCAGGAGGAGCTGGAACAAGTGGCTGGGGAGAGGGAACTGTGGGCCTCACATCTTAAGTCTACCACCCCCGCAACCGGACCCCGGATAAGCGGGAGAAGATGGATGGATGGAAAAAATCAGAGAAAAGGTGTTGTTTTTTCCAATTTAAACTCTGGAAAATGACTTAAAAACCCCTTTTGGTTATACAGAGGAACTGACCACTGATGGTTAGCAAGAGGATTTAACTGCAAAAAAAGTACATCTGCAGTGACATGCTACAATGTTTCCTTTTAACAAGGTTTATGTCGAGAAAAGTCGAGCTCATCCCACTTCCCCATGCTGGAGATTTTAGTTTAATAATAACAATGAATAAAGTTATCTTTAAAACTAATCACACAGGTGACATCAAGACCCAACAGTAGAGTCAGACGGTAATAAAATTAATCTGGTTGTGTGCATTGTTGTTGTGTCCTGCAAGCTTTGCTTTAATTCTATTTTTTCTATTTAATCATAAAAAATCATAATCAGACAGAAAGAGAGTCATGGAACAAGAAGAGCAGGTTTCCTGAAGAAAGAGGAAGTTTCCAGCCTGCATGTGTTTAAAAATAGTTCAGAGTGCTCATTTCAAGGCATTAAAGGTTTAAAGAATAAAATCTAAACATTATGAGTAATTGGATAAAACCCAGAGTAAAATACTTAAATTAATAATGATAACTTATGATTAAACCAATAATTAATATTGGTTTAATCAGTGGTTGATGTTGGTTTGATTATAAGAATATTTACACTTACTCTTAAACTTATGGAAGTACTTACAGGTGAAACAAGTAACTGTAACATGGTATCAAATAATTGGAATAATGGATTAATTTTGGTTTCTTTTCAGAAATGTCTGTAATAACTCACATCATGATTATAATAAGAGTAACCAATAAGTTATGGTTATTATAAAATTTAGAAATGAATGCTAAATTAGATAAACCAAATGTTATAAATGTGATTTTGACATTGATTTTGAAATGGTAAAAGTGTGTAACTGTAACTAAAGGTCACTGATGTTGTGTTGGAGGTAGATGGTAGGTGAAGGGTCAGGGGAAAAGAGGAACCGAAAGGAGAGCAGAGGTGACCAAGGCCTTATAAGAACAGACATCATGTCTCCAAGATGGTGATGGATATGAGATCATCTGTCCAAGCAGTCAGTACGGAAGAAACAGGAAGTGAGATTTTTGAGATGCATGAAGGAAACAGGTGCAGAAGGCAGACAGAGAACCTCAGAGAGTTCAGCTCCAAGGGAACAAGGAAGTTCGTCTGAAGGTTGAGGCCAACCAAAAGGCAGTTGACGTCAAGGAAAAATGCACGTGAGGAAAGAAAGTGTGTGGCTGCTGATAAGAATAAAAAGACACCAGACAGGAGGATCAGGGTTCTTTGTTCCGCAGCTTTCGAGTCGAGCACACACGGAGATGCAGATCCAACGGAGGGCCACGTGATGATACCCCGGGACAACTAAGACCGCTCGCTGCACATGTAAGGAACAAGATCCGTTTACCCACAACCCGGGATTCTTATTCGACTGCGGCCCCACATTCAACCCAAAGGATTTCAACGATGCTATAGTGGACGCTATAATAGACAAAGATCGCATGGATAAAGGACTGAGTTCGCTGAGGGTTCTCACCAGTTCAACTTTGGATCTATTCTAAAAGGATTCTGCCAAGACAAAGACAGGACTCCATCCATGGACGTTAAAGTTAACTGCTGCCAAAGATCGTCTCTGCATCTGGGTTCGGGTGAAAACTGCCTCCCCCAAAGTTTCTATTTAGATTAGGACACAGTGTAGGGTTAGAAGTAAGAGTAAATTCTAAAAACTCTTAAAAATATTAATTTCTTAATCCTTTATTGAGATGCTGTATATCTTTTTCCTTTGCTAAAGCTTGCTAATAAAAATACTAAAGTCTAATTTGATGTTGTGGACAGTTAAATTAATTGAGTCAACTAAATTTAATTCTTCTGATTAATGTGAAATCAATGTTCATGGTCTTAGTAAATTAGGGTGGCTTCGTACGTTCTTTAGTTCAGATAAATAATGACCCTGGGACTTATACCTAGTCTCTAAAATCATCTAAGTTGTAACAAGTGCACGTTAATAAATAGAGAAAGAGCTACCGTGAACAGATGTGGTTTATGAGCTCGGACACCGGCGGGGCTACTCCGATGTCTGAATCATAGACTGAAGCAGGTCATAACGTCTGGATGAAGGTAGTTAGAACTTAGACGAGTCTTTCTCTCTCCCAGCTTAAACAAAAGTTCTCTACATTCTTATTTGCGGTAATACCCAGGAATTAGAGACTTTTCTGACCCGTGAGATGGAGAGCTGGTCAGTAGTCAGTCCGCTGTGGTTAGGGAGGAGTTAGGGGCGTGGCTGAGTGCTGTGTATTAACACTTATTGTAGACCGGGGTATAACTTTTAAACTTCCTTATTGCCTGAAAAACTGAACAAACTCAGCAAAAAGTTGCTGAGTTTGTGTGTTTAAGAAATTAAACTGAAACAAAAAGAGCTAAAAAAAAAAAAGCATGATTTTGAGGTGTCCCTCAGTATCTGTGTTGTTGGGTATCTTATTTTCTCTTCATGAAGCTATTTGTTCATTAGTTCTCCATGACAAACTTCTGTGCCAAGTACTAAGTCAAAACAAAGACACTAGAAGTCTTGGCTGGAGGTGTGATCATCTCTAAAAGCCTTTTGATTCACATGTACATATATACATACTTTATGTTATGAGGGTAAAACTCTAGACTACAAGTACATATTACATTGAGGCTATTTTTTTGCTTGCCAATGTGTAATTTGGTAAAATCAGTTAAAAGTTGTTTTTTTAACTGTTCAGTGCTTCTTATTGAGATTATGTACTAGACATAAATTCAGTTTCATTTTCTTAGGAGAACGGCATCAAGATGTTTTTCACACCAACAACATTCAATGGAGATAACCAGATGTACTGTGAAATCTGTGATGATAAAGTTGATGCTACCAGAGTGAGTAAATATCAGAAATGTTCTGATTACTCACTACATGGTGAAATAATTGAAACACAGCAATATTTTAGCAATATTTTAATAACTATGAACATCTGTTTTATCCTTCAGAAATATGTAATAACTGATCATCCAGATGTTTTGCTTCTGATGCTGAAGAGGTTTGACTTCAGCTATCGGTTCATGTCTTACATCAAAATCAACTGTACTGCTGAGGTTCCTCACACCATAGAGATACCAGAGGTAAAATATCCTGAATATTTTATTTAATCCCTGTGCGTGCGAGGACTGAGGCAAAAGATATAAGTGATATGGGTGTGGGGTCGGTTGGACCCCATTTGTAAACACAAGGGTTAAAACTAGTCATAATGAGGAATAGTTGTTCTGTTTTTTTATTTTGACTAATATTCTTGCATGTTTCTCAGAATCAGACGTATGAGCTCTATGCAGTTGTGAAGCATATTGGTGATCTGAGAGGAGGACATTATCAGGCAGTGATCAAGTCCAAGGATGAAGGAGGCACATGGTTTGTCTTTGATGACACATCAGTCACCCAGGTAAAACTAATTAAAGCTTTTTTTCACCATCAAAAGATTTTGTTAAGTATTCAAGTTGTAAAAAATGCATCAAAAGAAGAACAACAGTTATATATATTTCTTTGCTTTTTCCTTCTATCAGCTTGGGGTAAATCCTTTTCCTGACAATGTGAACGTTACACAGTAAGTTGTAAAGAGAGACGACTGTTGTTTTTATTATACTGGATAAAAGATCAAATCAAAAATGTTCACATTTTCATTTACTTGGCACTGCTGTCCCTTTACCCGAAGTGAATTAAAGGGTCATCTTAGATCAAATTGGACTTCAACTCGATCATAATAATTTAACTCAGGCTTCTTTCACCAACAAAACATCAGAAAGTTCACATATATTTCTGAAAAATCTCAAATACTCAGTTATTTAAATTATTTATTTGACACATTTCAGATGTGCTTCATTTCTTGTTTACAGATGCAATAAGACATTGGGAAGGACTAGATTTATAGATCACTGTACTTCACTGCTGTTGACCAAGGATAGACAAACTTTCTCCTGAAAGATTTTAAAAACAGCACCATCATTATAAGTTAACTAATCATTCTGGAGCAGCAAGGTGAATTGAAGGATTTTATTATAAAAATGACAAAAACCAACAGGCATTGCATAAGGAGAACTGGACCTGGATTAGAACAAGAAAACAACAGAAGAAACCAGCAGTGAACAGTGAAAACCAGAGAGTTTATATACTGAGGCAGGGGTGGAAAAGGACAGAGGGCCGGGTGAAGGGCTGACTGCATTGTTTTTCAGATAATTTTAAATACCTACATTGTCTAATACACAATAAATTTTCTTTTCAACTCAGGTTTTACATCCAAACATCCCCAAACCATCACACTGCCACCTCCATGTTTTTGAGCTGATATGAGGTTCTTTGCTATAACGCTGTATTTAGAATAAGCCCACTGTGTCCTCATTACTGGTGTCCAGGTAATTCAGTTGTTGACTCATCTGTCAAACAACATTATTTTGAAAGTCCTGGATTTGTCATAATTTTCTCAGCCAAACTTTTATCTGTCTAACTTGTTTTCTAACAGGGAAAAGCTTTCATCTTTTCACATCTCCCAAATTAAACTTATCCAGTCATTTTCTGAACGCAACACCACTACACTGTACTACAAACATTGAGTTATATTCTTTATGTTGACATTTTCAAACATTTTATTTATTAGAGTTGGGGGTGCAGGAGTTGCAATGTATTTATTTTTTTTTGTTTAATTAATTGGTCGAATAAAATAGTTTTATTTCATTTATTTCTTCTTCTAGGTACAAAGATGCCTATCTTATATTTTACAGAAAGAAAATTGAGAGAGGTAAGGTGAGAATCGACGTATAATTTTGAATAAAATCTTTTCCACTTTTTAAAAAGTGTATTGGATTAATTCACAGAATGTCTCAACTTAAAATGTTTTGTGTTATAGTTGCAGATTGTGACCCGTGCTCAGTCAGCAATTCCAAACCAAACACGACTCAGGACCAAAGTCAAAAGGAGGAGAATCTGCTGCCAGGTGATAAAACAGAAACACTTGATGAGAATATTTCCCTCACGGATGATAAGGAGGGAGAAATTGATCACATGTCCACTGAAGCTGAGCCTGAGGTCAAGAATCCTGAAAAGAGAGAAATAAATGAGTCAGAGGAGATCAATCCAGATGAACAGAAATTACCTGAAGAACAAACAGGCAGAGGGAGACAGACTGAAAGGTTGAGTCAGGATGAGATAAAATATCCTCAAGACATAACAATGGAGGATGTAGAGAAGCAGGAGGAAAACAGAAATCAACTCACTGGAGAAGATCAAATTCAGAGTCTAGTTGCTGGAGAAACAGAACCAATGAATTTTGGAAATATGCAGGCAGACATTAATTATAATCATCATGTAGACAATGCTGGACCTGCAACATTACAGAGACAGAAAAACCCCTGGGAAAAGCAGGTATTACCAGTGGACAGAACAGATGAGGTGAGGAGGAAACATGAGACGGAAAACAGCAACAAACTGATCACAACATCAGAGGAAGCAGGCGCTGCTGATAAGGCAGAAAACAACAAACTGTTGACAAACGAAAATATGAGATATAATTATAATCAAGCAAAAGGTGCAGCACTTAATAAGCAAGAAAAAACAAAAGAAAATGAACAGATTGGCAAGAAGACCAGTCATTTGAAAGAAAACCTTTCTGCACAGGATCCTTACAGTAAAGGATTCAGTAAAATACCACAAAGTTTACTGAATCCAGATGACTCCCATCTTGATGATATTCAGACTGCATACCTGTCAAGTCTCCCGTTTTGGCCAGGATACTATTGTTTTACACCTCCCTTTCCCGTTGTGGTCCTGCTGTATTACTATTTTCCCATAAATATTCCTTACTGTGTCCTGCCTGCCCCCTTGTCTTATATTTGTTTCTATCCCCCAGTCTTACTCAGTTGTTCCTACCCCACATATATGGTTGTTGCTCCCCACCCCGGTTTTACACTTGTCCTCCCCGCCTATTACATTCGTCTCCCTTCCCCTCTCCAAATTTACCCTCCCCCAGGACAGAGACATTTCCCGTATTCTCAAACACAAAACTTGACAGGTATGTAATCACCAAAGGAGAAATGAAATGACAGTCGATGTTTCTAAAACACAAACACAATAAGCAGAGGATGATAATGATGCTCATCAAGGCATTCCAAAGGTAGATGAAGGTGGAGAAAGTCAATAAAAAGATGAACAGAGTCAGATAACAGAAAAGAGCAAGACATATCAAGGGAAAAAATAAAATCAAGATGACACTGGCAGGATAGGAGAGGATCAAATGGCAATGTTCTCTGACAGTCCTGAGTGCAGAAGTTATACAGATGAAACACACTAGACAAAAAGTCCATACTAGTCATGACACACATGTCTGGAGTAATACTGGAATACCGTGACATTAAATTGAAGCAATACTCACATTTCCTCTAAAGTGTACCTATTGTTTTATTGTGCAAATTTTTATGAGCATGTCATCTGTAAACTTTGAAAGTATTGACAGTTTGTACAATTCTGTGATAGTATATTGGCAATGTACTCTTGAAAAATGTGAATATATTGAATAAACAATGTAATTTGTTTGACCTGTAAAGTGTATTGTAATTGATTCTTCTGTGTTCTGGTAACCTGATGTGTTTGCAGTACTGATGTGTGTATGAAGCATTAATGTAGAAAATGGCAAAGCAGAATAATAAAAGACATTAAATAACTAAAAGGTTACTTCATTAGCAATTATAATAAACCAAAAGTGTAACTGGAGCATACTGTAATCACAGTACTAATGCACTCATATATTTATAAAGCTTCCTAAATATATTTTAAATGTAATTCATTCACAAAAATAGCACACTTAAGACATACTAACCAAGCATGTTTTTGTTAGGAACATTATGTTTTTCAGCTGTCCTACGCAAGTCTGAATACATGTAATTTTTCTCAAATACATCAGTTCAACAAAATACTTAGGTTATATTGAAATTATAATCTTTCTTAGTCTGTTTTTTTGTCATCTGTTTTTACTGTTGAATTGCTGCAATCTATTTTGTTGCTGAACATATTAGGAAATCCAAGTCAAACATTAAAGCTAACATTTGTGTACCTTTTTTGTTTTAACTTTTATTTCTCACATGGTCTTCTCCAATTAATTTTGTTAGCAAAAAGGGCACTGAGTTTCTTATTTATCATTTGCCAAAGTTGTTTCCTACAAAGCAGCTACACGAAATTGTTTAAAGAAAAAGAAAAAAAAAAATTTTTAATTGAGCCTCACAATTGAGTGGCCATGGACATTTGTGATCCTTTATTAAGCAGGAAATTGAGTGCAACTGTTGTCTTAGATCAACACTTGCAACAATTTAAAAAAAAATCTTATATAGGACATTTAATTTTTCTTTGTCTAGATGTCAGATGTTCTAGTCTGGAGTCAGCGCTTCCTAATTCAAGTGAGACATAAACACAACTACAGGGCCACATCCTTAGAAATGTGTAGTTTCTCTTTCTCTTTGGGGATTTGAAGAAACCACAAAACTGCTGTCTGATTTCCTTTTATCTACCATGTTTAATTGACCAGTGTTTAACCCTCTTAAGACCATAATTGTAACTGGGCCGCCTGGTATTTTTCTGATTTTATGGCTGTAAAATTCTCAAAAAATGTGCAATGAGTCTGAATTTTTGCTCTTTTTTCCAGAACATACTCAGCTTTCAGTATTTGATAGTTATTTAACATTTCTGTCTATTAAAAATTGAGAATAAACAGTTTAAAGACAAAAAAAATCAAAAATCGGAATTGAATTTTTCAGGTTTATTACTGAACAAAAACTTTCTGATGACAGGGGCAAACAATTTCAGATGAACAATTTCAACTTTCAACTATATTACATAAATGCAGAGAAAACTGTGAAGCCTGGCCTCCAATTTACAAGTTTTTATGCCTGTTTTTTATTAAATTATTTCAGGCGTTTTCATTTTTTGTGCTAGGCTCTAAAGCAGTTCCTCTCTAGCTGCAGACAGCTGGAGAGGAACCAGCTGTCCTCTCACTCTGGATCAATCCATACTTTATCTATCATACTTCAGGTTGAGAGGGTCCTGATACCCATCTCCAGTGGTCAAGAGTAAGAGGCAGGGGACACACTGGACAGGTCACCAATCCCTCACTTGGCTGATTTGTTGTTGTTTTCGCAATTCATCTTTTGGCAGAAAAAAAAGTGTTGGTGATTTTTATTTTTTTCCTTTTTGCCAAAATCACTTTAAGTAGGACATTATTTTTGGAAGACCACGATTTTATTTTCAGCATAATAAATAATTATTGCACAAATTATGCATGAATCAAGATGGAGCTAACAGTTAGCCAATAGCTGTGCAGCGTTCATATGGCTAACGTTAGCTTGTACAAATATTTTACATAAGCTGGTTATATGTCTCTCATGTTCACTGCCTTCAGACATCAGTCTTCTGGGACCCTTTATCAGTCTGGTGGATTTTCTTTTAGACATTTCCATAATTTTATGCGCGATTTCAACTCGTCCTCTGCCGTTTTCTCTCTCTCTCTCGCACCGCTACTCCGTTGATACAACACGGAGCTCCGCAGGGAAATTCCGTAACGAAAATATTTACTCTAATATCTGCTGCAACGTGCACATGTGATACACCGTTGGAAAGCTTATTTTATGCACTTTCTAGTACTTTTTGAATTTTTTGAATGCG
>NW_006800950.1:4583-5566 GCF_000485575.1 Poecilia formosa | reverse complement strand
AGTAAGATGGACATATTATTGTGTATACATTGTGATTAGAATATTACTTTACTGTATTTATGTCCACCGGCGAGATATTAGCTACAGTGCTTGGTGTAATATCGGTCTTGTAATACCGGCTGCCCCGCTATGAAGGCTAACTGAGATTCCGTAAATCTAAAAAAATTAATTATTCTCTAACATTGACTTAGATTATCTGACACAAGGGCCTATATTAGAAATGAAACAATATAACACATATTATAAAATTTATGTGTTATAACATTCACCAGCAAAGTTCACACAGGTGGTAAAGACTATTATTTATATTATTTCACTCTGTCAAAAGTAAGATACATCCTAAATCTTCCGTTTTTGTTTTGAAAGTTTCCTAAAGACACGCCTCACCCCGTAGTGATCGACTCCCTGCAGCTATGCAGCGCCGCTATTCCCCTGCTTGGATCTCTGAGTAGCTGCCTCTCAGACTGCCAGCATCTCATAGTTCTCTCAGTCTCTGATACTTTTTGTCTGTTGCTAATAAGAATGATCGATCAATAATTGTTATCATGGAAATCCTCACTGCGCCGCGGATTCTGGCTGGAGTTTTTTCCTCTTCGTCTTCCTGCTCAAAACACAGCGCCGCTGCGCGCCCGCTTCAGATGTTATCAACCCATGTTCATTCTTCAGGTAATCCTTTATATACAGAATCCTTTATATACATATACAGAACAGGTAATCCTTTATATACAGAACGTAATTAGCTAAAAACTAATTACGAAGTGAATGCTACCAGTCAAAATTTGCATTAATTTCGCGATTTCACTGCTTTTGCAGCTGCTCCGTTAGCGCCGCTACTCCTTTCCGCTTCTCCGTTCCGCTTCTCTTTCACGGTTACTTGCGCAATTTTACTTCGTTCCTCAGCAACAAAATACAGCCCATTGTTATTTATTGAAGATTTTACATTTCCAAAAACACAGGAATCTAATGTTTCGTTTCGTACGTTT
>NW_006800950.1:0-4098 GCF_000485575.1 Poecilia formosa | reverse complement strand
TATAAATGTTGCTTTGATAGATGTTTGAATATGGTTTCCAGTAACAAAAAAGTGTGTTATGATCGATTAAATGCGCTGATACGTCATTGTGACTGCTAAACACATAACGCTGAGTGGAGTGGTGTACCGCTCCAAGATGGCCGGCCTAAATCTCGTCAGCGACAATAGGTGAGAGCGGTCCATGAGGCGTCTATCCTTATATTATGTCTATGCGACCAACCGTTCAGGAGTTACGATACAGAGATGTCATATTTGTTCTACATGTGTAGATCATACAAATGAAGCCTAGGCTTAAATTCAAGCTGGGAGACTTGTCCTTCAACCGGCACCACCAATTAACATGCCTCTGCTTGGCCAACCAGGATGTGCCACTGCTCCATCTCGTCCAATCACACTGCAGCAGCTCCTTCAAGGACAAAGCAACCTCGGATCCTCCCGCTTCAGTCGTGCTTCATGCAAATCTCTGACGCTCATGTCGGATTTCGATTCTGATTATCTCTTTTCTTCTCCCTGCCCAGCTGATTCTAATCCACCTCCCATCGGCCCGACATGCAGGAGCGCTCGTTTGGCATCCCGTCGCAGCCCTGCCCCTCCTTTGTCTCTCCTGAGGTCTCGAGGCATTTCCCCGGGACCTGGCTCGATGTCCTCCCTCTCAGCTCCCCTGCAGGAGTGCGCCACGACGCAACCAGTTCCAGCCCCCGCACATCCAGACCCCAGCCTTCCCCTGCTGTGTTTACGCTCTCCAACACCCGCTCTGGGCGCGCTTTGGGTAAGGCATTTTCTTTCCGCTCGTTCATCTGCTTTCGGCGGAGTCCACAAGCCAACTTGCTGCGTTCTCACCCCTGTCCAGGCGGGTCCTACGTGCCTATGCACACTCTCATCTCTCCCAGGCTTTGTTCTAAGATTCTCCAGGGGCAATACGTTAATTTAGTCTCCCTCATTCTCCCGTCCCCTGAAGTCGACCAGTGCGTCACCTCTTCAGATGGATTCACAGCATTTACCGAGACGTGCTGTGCTCAGTTGTAGAATCAAACTCAATTCCTGCTTGTCCCTTATAGCGGATCTCAACCTCAAGTACGGCTGTTCCTTATTTTATCAATATCATAAGGCATTTGCCACTAAGGCTGCGGCAGTTCTCTCCCAATCCGGCACATGTCTTGATTGGTCTGTCCTGGACACAGAGCTGTTCCTCATGCTGGCTCAAGCCCCAGGGTGTCACACCTGTTCCGCAGTTGGCCACCAAAGTGCTCTCTGTCCTACGCTCCCGTTCGCTCCCTCCTTTCCTTCCTTCCGGTTGGCCCCTACCCGCCCCGACACCGTATCTTTCGATAACCAGCCTATCTTTCGATAACCAGGGAAAGATCGGCTTTCAAAAATAGAGGCATTTAACAGTGTTCTCGTTTGTAATTGTCAAGTGTTTTGGCCTCTTCAAACACCTCGGCTTCTGCCCAAACTTGAAAAAGGGCTTGTTCCCATCAAAGAGACCCAGGAACAACTCATCTCAGTGTCATCTTTTTATTTCTCTTCTTTTGTCTTTAAATCACTTCACTTTTCAATACAAGACAACCAAGCAGGTTGAAAACCTACAAATAAACAAAACAAAACCAGTTACAAACTGCTTTTAAGTTATCAATGAATAAACAAAATAAACTTCATTCCAGATACATAAATCCATTTTTACAAAGCCGACTTGGTCCTCTGAATGCAGGTTGAATGTTTTAAAGTTCAGTTCCTAGCAGTGGTGTCTCTGTGGGAGCTTGAAGATGAGGTTTTTTTGCCTGTAGAGATCATACTGAGCACAGGTGTGCCAAGTTACCTTATAGGCTCCTGATGGGCTTGAGAAGAGATGGGTGCGTTTGATTTGCTGTGAGGCGCATGCCAGTTGGGTGGAGACGGTAATACTCTCACAAATACACCATTTACTGTTTTAACTTGACATTAATAATTTTAATGAAGGAGTTTGCGCCTTCCCTCAATGCAGCTTTCTCCTTGTGTGCAGCCACTGCAAAGGAGCCCATCCCAAGTACACCTGTCCCCGACGGTTTCCTCCCGGCCCAGGGTGCCGTGGTTCCAGACCCTGATTTCCAGCCATCTTTCCACCCCGATTGTAGTCTCCAAACTGGCCTCTCTTCTTTGTTTCCACCCCGACTCCGCTTTCGTTGATTTTCTGCTATCTGGCCTTTCTCAGGGGTTTCGAATAGGCGTCTGTTCTCCTCCCATGCCCTCATTAATCTGCCCTAACCTTCAATCCGCACTTAACGAGCCAGACGTCGTAATCTGCCTGCTCCAACGCGAGGTTTCTAAGTGTTACATGATCGGGCCTTTTCACTCTCGCTCCTTTTCTCCGTTCCGCATTAGCCCTCTTGGAGTTGCCGCCTGGAAATATTCTGGTAAAAAACGTCTTACCCTCGATCTCTCCGCCCCCCACTTAGGTTCTCTTCCTAGCGTTAACAGTCTCATACCCAAGCCCCCCTTATCTCTCTCTTCTATGCCTTGGTCGACCACGCCATCTCTCTCATTAATTGCCGGGCAAAGAGCGTGGCTCGCTTTAAAGTGATGCCAGTTCATCCCTTTGGCTGGCATCTCCTGGGCGCTAAGTGGAACAGTTCTTTTTATTTTGCCGTGAGACTCACTTTCGGTTGCAGGAGTAGCCCCAGCTTATTTGATAATCTCTCCGAAGCCCTGTGCTGAATTCTCCTTAACGTTTCCGGGATCCCCACTGTCTTGCACTTACTTGATGATTTTCTTCTTGTCGACCCCCCCTCTCCTCTCCCTGGTCCGTCTTTAGCCAAGCTCCGGCAGCTTTTACACTGAGTGGGCGTGCCGTTATCCGAAGAAAAAACGCTTGGACCCGCTACATCGCTCGACTTCCTCGGCATTACCCTCGACTCGGTTTCGATGGTCGCTTCCTTACCAGCAGACAAATTGTCCGAGAAGTTTCTCGTTTGTTCATGTCCAAGCCAGTCATCTCTAAACGTCAACTCCTGTCTTTATTGGGTCACCTCAACTTCGCCTTGCGAATCATTCCCCAGGGTCGCTCCTTCATTTCACGCTTGCTAGATCTGGCCAACTCGGTTCCCTCCCTATTAGATCAAGTCACCCTCGATGACGGTTGCCGCTCCGACTTAGCGTTCTGGTCAAAACTGCTTTCCGACTGGAACAGCCTCTCTTTTTTCTATGACGATGTCATCCTTTCGACTGACTTGCTCCAGTTCTATACAGATGCAGCCCTGTCATCCGGTTTCGTCGGGTTTTTCCAAGGCAAACGGTTCGCTGGTGATTGGCCCCCTTCTTTTCCACAGTCAGAATCCATAGCTTTCTATTAAATAATTCCCATCGCTGTTGCCTGCTGCCTCTGGTGCCGTTTCTGGAAAAGAAAGCGCATCTCTGCTCTTTATGACAACTCCGCCATAGTCCAAGCTATTAATAAAGGTCAGTTGCCCTCCAAACCCATTATGCCTTTCATCCGTTGCATTACATGGCAAGCCGTGACCAATAATTTCATCATTTCTGCTCGTCATGTTCCCGGTCATTCTAACGCTATTGCCGACACTATGTCTCGCTCTAAATTTCAGGTTTTTCATCAGCTGTATTCCGACGCCGACCCACTCCCTTCACCGATCCCCGCATTCCAGGACCTGATCCTGAATTAAGCAACTCATGTATCCCCCTGCTACAGTCTGCCCGTTTTTACATTAAATCTGGCCTCGCCCCCTCCACTCTCTCCTCTTACACTTTCGCCTGGCATACTTTTGCTAAATTCTGCTCTGCTCATGATATACCTCTTCACCCTCTTCGCATTCTTTCGGTGCTCGCTTTCATTACGTTCTGCTTTGATCATCGGCACTTCAAACCCCCCTACATTCGTAGTCTTTTGGCAGGAATTAATTTCTACTATAAGCTCCATCAACCCACAACGTCACCCAGCCTCTTCTCTAACTTGGCCAGCAAGCTCCTTGTCAGAGGGATTGCTAGACACAGCGTTTCTCTCCCCGTGTAATGGATAGAGAACTATTTAAATTAAGTTATCTAAATTATTCAAATTTGTATATTATTTATTGTAAATTATTTAAAGGATGTTGCAGGTTGTTTAATGAT
>NW_006800949.1:34344-45086 GCF_000485575.1 Poecilia formosa | reverse complement strand
AATCCTAAATCATAAACATGAGTTGCACAAACAGCTGTGCTATAGATGCTAATGCTAAAGTGCTACTATCCTCCATGTGTTACCCTCCACAGGAACAAATTTACCTAAAACCTATCATAATGGTTACGCTTCTGGAAGTAGTTCTTTGGAACAGATCTTTCAGTCATGGTTGCATCTTTGCTCGATTATTCTGTATTTATTTGTTCAGTTGTATTCTTGCCACTTGCTCAATAAAGCTTTAAATGAAAAAGAGAATTGGAAATTTTGTTCAACTAAAAGTTTACAAAACGGCCAACTACATAAACGCTTTAGAATTTATCCATAAAAATGAATTTAGGGGAAGCTTGTGACATCACAATAAAATAAAGTATCCTCTGGGGGAAAAAGAGTTAACTACAGAGAATAAAACGTAGATCAATAAAATACAAATAAATTGTTTGTATTAGTATACGCACAAGGATGTCTTTTATGTATTTATTTTGTTTGTAAAAGTCCACGGGGTAAAATATCTGGGTCACAACTTTTACCCGAACTTCTAAACAGAGACACAGGTGTGACAGGAGGAGGCAGGTGCGCGGTGTGAGGAGACGCTGAACGTCGGACCGGTGCAGCTCCAGAATTTTAACCGGAGAAACATTATCTTGGGCTGTAGGGGGAATGCTTGACTCACGGCTGCAGGAATAAAAAGGACCTCTGGATGTAAAATAAAGGCCACACGGGGCAAGGACCGGACCGGATACCTGGAGCGATTTGGGCGAAGGACGCTCCAGGACTGAAGGAGGAGACGCCCGGGAATATAACCGCCGACCCGGTGGACAGCAGCGGTGGTGAATGTGCGGTAAAAGATGGTTTGGATGCAGATCTCCAAGGTTTAGCTGCACTACAGCTGGTATATATTGAGGAAAACTCAATCATCGTCCATTGAACATTGACTCACTCCACTATAAATTTCGATGACGTAACGGTTCGTTAAGCGCTCCCTGGTGGTCTAGTGGTTAGGATTCGGCGCTCTCACCGCCGCGGCCCGGGTTCGATTCCCGGTCAGGGAACAGTTATTTTCTCGTCGGTGGATAATTTTGTCTAAGTGGTGAGGAAATCATCGGAAGTTCCTTTAGCCATTTTCAATGTTTCTTCTTAACCCTCCTTAAAACGAGCAGCGTAAGGAAAGCATTTATTTATTTATTTTATGTGTTTATCAGGAGATCATACATACATTGATATTACATACATTTTGCAAAACTTACATGACTTCTCCGATTTTTAATTTTTTTCCCCCGTAGCGAACATAGATCACCGTACTGACAGGAAAGCATTTAAACAAATTAATCCATTGTTCTGTGCTTTAAAAAATGTGTTTCTTTCTAGCACTTTTCCATGAACAGTTCGTTGTTGTGCTTCATTTTTAGACATAGACAGTGTATTGTCATTCAATTGTACATTTAAAAATGTACAAATTGAAAGAAATGTCGTAGCAAGGCTCCAATAATAAGAAATAAATAAGCAATAATAAAAGTATATAGCAAAACCAGACTGCCTGAAACGCGAATAACTCCGAGGATAGCTTGCATGCTGCAGTCGTTAGGGTGAGGGTTAGTTAGTTAGGGTTATAAGTGACAAAAGAATTACCTCCTTCGAGCCGGATTCGAACCAGCGACCTAAGGATAACTGGCAGACGCCTCTACAGTCCTCCGCTCTACCAACTGAGCTATCGAAGGTAGCTTACTGGCTTCAGCACGCCGTGACGTATTTCACAGGGCAACTCAGTCCTCAGTTCAGCGTGTTGTATGTTTTCAGTTTAGTTTTACTTTTATTCCACGGTATCGATAGATGACAGGACACAGACGTTTAAATTTCATTCATTCTTTATTTTTCTTCTTGTATTAATCATTCATACTCCAGCAATTATTTATGCCATATTTACACTTTTTTTGTTGTTAACATGTTTTCATGCGTTCAAATCAGCACCCATGATCACGTCTCTCCTTCCACTACAAGATGCCACCGTGGGCCGATAGTAATCCACACATTTACTGGTGAGGAGAGTTCAGTGGGGATGAGGCATGATGGTGGTTTAAACAAATTAAAAAGTAAATCACACCGTGAAGTTACAGAAGAAGATTAGGGCCACTGAAAAATAAAAACACAATTATGAAATTCACCCCAGAATGCTGAGAATGTTTTCCCCAAATTCTGAGATTACAATAAGAATCCTAAAATTAAAGACAAGTTTAAAGTCTAAATTAAACTCAGAATTCTGAGTTTATAGTTGGACTTCTGAGAAAAAAAGTAAATTATGTGTTTTTCCAGAGGCTGTAATCTTCTTCCGTATGAATCCCATCTGGCCTCACGCTGCACACGCTCAGAAGGAAACGTCGTGTTGTCTGAGCCAAAGAACAGGAAAACATTTATGACAAATGGAGGTGATTCTGGAAAAGTTTTTAAGACCAAGTTTAAATGCTTCCAGCATCACGACAGACACTGACAGCATGAATACACAGCTGCAGCTTTCAGTTAGAAAAACGTATTACAAGTCACACTCAGATAAAAGTCTACCATGAAATTCCTTTTCCAAAGAAAAGATGCAAATCAGCTTCATTTCTGTACAGAGAACAAAAGACGGCGTATTTAATAATACTGTCTTCGTAAACAAAAGGTAACATAAAAAACAGGATAATTAATACAAGATAAATGTACAAAATAAGAAAAAAGGCAATTTATTCTATAATAGTGTCAATAAAATGCTACTAAAAGCAAATATGTAGCTAAAAAATGTAATAAAGACGTTAAGAGTGGAGGGAGTACCATCATTAGGACAACCAGCATCAGGTAGAAGATGATGATGATGATGATGGTGATACCCAAATATAACCCGGATTCTTCTGACCTGGTCATTAACAGAACCTCACAGGTTCCAACAGCTGGGATAAAAAGTGCATCTACAAGTGTTCTCATTGGTCGAGCTTAAAACATGGCAGCCAATCAGAAGCAGTACACTATCTGTTGATACAAAGCTGCGTTCAATGTACCTCAGAGGAAAAGAGTCTGAATTTCTATCGTACCATTTTTGATCTTTACTCTGATGAACAGGTAAATATTTTATCTTCACCAAAAAAGATAAAATTAAAAGCTTCACACTTGTTCAGTTGCCAAATAAGGTCATAATTTATAGAAAAATGTCAGAACATCTTTAGTTTACTTTTTGTAATGGAGAAAAGCAGCTACTGGATGAAAATATACTTTAAATTTCTGTAGTAAACAATCAAACATGAGTAAAGTTCTGACATTGAATGCTAACAGAACCATTTGGAACCTCCTAACCTGGCAGTGAACGCACCGCCAGGTTTGGTTGAGTTCACCTCAACAGGACGAAGCATTCAATGACAGTCAGGACAAAACAGCGAACGCCGGTACCGACTGATATGACTAAGAACAATAAAAACATAAACGTAGTTGCGACCCGGAGGCTCAGTTCTTCCGGATCTTCACAGAACAATCATGAACATGGCGCTGCAGGATCTGACTCAAAGCGAAGAATGAAGTGATGAGGAAACGGTGAGGACCGCTTTGCTCCAGCTGCCCACCAGGGGGCGCCACCTCACCACAGCTTAACAAAGCCAGCCCATCTGTTGGTCCCTCTAGCACCTGAACGTACCACACAAGTTATTTCACTCTACTGCTATCCTAAACTACATTCATACACCTTCTCTCTCTTTCTCCTCCTCAACCTTCCCTCCTCTTCCTCCCTCTCTCCTCTTCTTCCTCCGTCTTCTTCCTTCCAGTTTTTGCTGCATTTTACCAACTTTTTATTCGTTCATTCAGTAAAGTTAACTTGTTCCTGTTCTAGATGTTAGTACCCATTCATTCTCACTCTTGTTTAGTACCTAGACCCACAAGCTTCGTCTTCCTTCTCTTCCTCCTCCTCTTCCTCCCTCAACTACTCGTTTGATGCGCTGGTTTAAAAAATTTGGAGAAACTTGCATTGAAAGGCTAAGCCAGCGTTATAGTCTGAAGAACTCGGTTGCTGTCCTCCTCATCTCCTCCTAAGTGCTGGCAGAGAGTCTTCCTCCTCTTCCTCTCTCACTTCTCTACCAGTGCATCTTCCTCTGTGATGCCCTGAGCTCGGAGCTCCTCCAACACGTTGTCCAGGTGACCCGGGTCGGGGAATCCGTGGCCCGTCAGGTTGGACCCGAACTCAGTCTTGTGGTGGACCTGAAAGTGAAGAATGACATCCCGTTGTTAGCGTGGTTAGCATGGTTAGCGTGGTTAGCTTGGAGGTTTGAGCGGACTCCGCACCTCGTTCCAGATGACGGTGTCGGATTCTCCCGTGGTGCTGGACGTTCCGACGGAGAAGATCAGCCGGCGGTCCCACGCCACCAGCAGCAGCCTCAGAACCTGCAGACGGGTCGGAGGGAAGCCGTGTCAGCAGAACCGCCGTTACTGCCTCGTTTTTCAATCTGCAATCTGGAGATTCTTTGATTCTTCCGTCTTTCTGTTGTTTGGTTGTTAATTTGCTGCTGTGTTTGGATCATGGTTCTGCTGACGACCCAGTTTGGACCCACATTTAACATTTAATGAAAAACTTTTTTCGTTCCAAAGGGAAACTAAATGTTGTTGGAAGTCATCCGAGTTTCTCTGCAGTCAGTCTTACAGCCAATCTGGAGAGGCCTCTGACTGAAGACTGTCGCTAACATGACCCTCATATCATGCTAACAGCTCAGTATCCAGGCAGCAGAGCAGATATTCCACAGCAACATGTCCTGGATGGCATCATCAGCTGTTAGCTAGCTCCGCTAATCCACCTCCTTTCCTTCTGCTGTTCCTCTTTAAATCTCTTTCTGGCTGTTTGGTTTGAAAGTAGGGGATGATCTTTCTTTTCTCTCTGATCTTTTGATAGGCTAATCAGCAGCTTTGTTTCCATGGTAACGCATCATAAGCACCAGTGTAAATAAATGTTGCAGGCGTTGTTACCTTGCGCCCCTTCTCGCTGTCTGGGAGGTAGCAGTGTCGCGGGAAGCCTCTGGCAGTGAAGGGCTTCCCCGGGTTGGGGTGCTCTGGTCCCTGGAGGAAAAGCTTCCCGTTAGTGTCTGATGGCAGCGGGTCAGCAAGCAGAGCGCTCCGCGGGTCGGTACCTGAATCCCTGGCGGTATGTTGTAGATGATACGGATGCTCTTGCAGTCGGGGTGACCCGGTAAGGAGTGGGGGATGACGTGGTACTCCATCTTCCCGGCTGGCTGGTTGCCAGTCTTCACGCCGTAGATGGTCTTACAGGTGGGACACTGGAGGCTGAGACAGGAAGTCGGGTTATTTTCCCTCTCAGAGACCTTAGGCTTGTTTCTGGGCCTGGTTCTGGGTCTGGTACTGGACCGACCTGCCGTCCTTGTTGCCATTGTTGTACATCGCCACCAGACACTGGAAGTGGTACTGGTGTCCGCACTGGGTGAGGCGACCCACCGACTCTGCCTTGGAGACGGGTCCAACGCCCGGACCTTTGTACCCGGACGGGCCCCCAAGTGGCTCCATGCAGATGGTGCAGTCCTGGAAGAGACCCACAGAACCAACGTTAGTCTGCAGTATCTTCACAGATTCATCAGCAGTGACAGTCAGAGGCAGGACTCACCTCCTCTGGAGGACTTTTTACTTTCTGCAGGTATTTCTTCACAACCTCCTCTGGAGTTTTACCTGCAGAAACACAAGAAATGAAGAGGGAAAGTGTAAATCAAGCTTTTTTACAGATTTCACATAATTTAATGCAGAGGATTTGAAAAGATTGATGTTTCAACAGACTTCAACAGAAATATCAACACAGCTCACTAAATCACAGTATCATCAACAAATTCATTAATTTTACAAATTTAATTCCATGAAACATCCGTTTAGGCTCTTTACACACAGAGAGTTTTATATCAGTGAGCAATACTGAATATTTTTGGCATCAGACTGAAACTGACACTTCTAACAAAATATTTAAAAAACATAATATTTGTGTATATTTTCCTAAATGAACAAACTGCAAACAAAATTATCATTTGAGAGAAAACTGAAACAAAATCTTTTTGGGGGAAGAGTTGAGAAACTATAATACCAAAATAAAACAAAATTAAGAGGGAATCTGAAACTAAAGTATGGCTTTTACCACACTATTATCGATCTGATACTGATATCAACTTGATATTGATATTATTGATCTGCCTACTTTTATGTTATATTATATAGATTATATACAAGTTTTTCTGTTCATTTCGATGATTACGACTTTCAGTTAAAGAAACCTTCAAACTTTTCTAACAGTTTTCCTTCCACTCAATTTTCCATTGAAATGCCTAGTTTCCACCAGAAAGTTCAGATGACGACAGAAAACATTTGAAGCACATGATGATGATGATGATGATGATGACCTGAGCAGCGGTTGCCAGGTTGGAGCTTACCTTTGCGGACCTGCTTCTTGGTGGTCTTCCTGCAGGAGTGGTTGAAGCCCGGTACCGGCTTGATGTCGCTCTTGCTGATGGGTGGGGGGTGCAGCACCAGCTTGGGCGGCCGGGTCAGGCACACGGGCAGCGCCGCGGCGCTCATCAGGATCCCGGTCATCCCTGGAACAGAGAGCAGAGCGGATGGGATCCGGCCCTCGGCTCGCTCTGCGATCCGATGAAACCAGCTGCTGGTTCTTACCGGCCAGCGCGGGGTGGACCGGGCTGGACCCGTTCAGGTTCTTCACCGGGACGGTGGGAACGCTGCGGGAGAAAACACACGGTGGTTAGTGAGGAGCATTCCCACTGCTCCCAGGCTGGTGGAGTCCAGAGGAAACTCACAGACAAACTCTGATGACCGTCATTCCCAACATCTAAAACCCGGTTCAACAGGCGGTGAGCCAGAAGCAACCGGGTCAACCGGACCGATCACCACGGAAACAGAACCGCTCACTCGTCTGATGAGAGCGACTTCCAGAGGCGTTTTCAGAGCTAATCCTGGGAGTTTCCATCGGCTCAGAGACGGACGTCAGCCAGAGGATTACCTGATCCGTCAGCAACACCGTCATCATCCTCAGAGAGCAGCCAGAGCGCACGTAGCACACAGACATGCTGGGGATCACGCTGTGGATCACGCTGTGGATCACACTGTGGATCACCCTGTGGATCACAATGTGTGGATCACCCTGTGGATCACAATGTGTGGATCACACTGTGGATCACAATGTGTGGATCACACTGTGGATCACTGTGTGGATCACACTGTGGATCACCGTGTGGATCACACTGTGGATCACTTCACAGATCACACTGTGGATCACCGTGTGGATCACACT
This sequence comes from Poecilia formosa, assembly GCF_000485575.1. Lineage (NCBI taxonomy): Eukaryota > Metazoa > Chordata > Actinopteri > Cyprinodontiformes > Poeciliidae > Poecilia > Poecilia formosa. The sequence goes on along the minus strand of NW_006800949.1, from coordinate 37,786 downwards.
GTGGATCACCGTGTGGATCACACTGTGGATCACTGTGTGGATCACAATGTGTGGATCACCCTGTGAGGATCACAATGTGTGGATCACTGTGTGGATCACTTCACAGATCACACTGTGGATCACTGTGTGGATCACCGTGTGGATCACCCTGTGAGGATCACAATGTGTGGATCACTGTGTGGATCACCCTGTGGATCACTGTGTGGATCACTGTGTGGATCACACTGTGGATCACTGTGTGGATCACACTGTGTGGATCACAATGTGTGGATCACAATGTGTGGATCACAATGTGTGGATCACCGTGTGGATCACTTCACAGATCACACTGTGGATCACCCTGTGTGGATCACGCTGTGTGGATCACCCTGTGGATCACTGTGTGGATCACAATGTGGATCACCCTGTGTGGATCACTGTGTGGATCACTTCACAGATCACACTGTGGATCACCCTGTGTGGATCACTGTGTGGATCACAATGTGGATCACCCTGTGGATCACAATGTGTGGATCACCCTGTGGATCAAAATGTGTGGATCACTGTGTGGATCACCCTGTGAATCACTGTGTGGATCACACTGTGGATCACTGTGTGGATCACACTGTGGATCACTGTGTGGATCACACTGTGGATCACAATGTGTGGATCACAATGTGTGGATCACTGTGTGGATCACTTCACAGATCACACTGTGGATCACTGAGTGGATCACCCTGTGTGGATCACCGTGTGGATCACTTCACAGATCACACTGTGGATCACCGTGTGGATCACCCTGTGTGGATCACGCTGTGTGGATCACCCTGTGGATCACTGCGTGGATCACCGTGTGGATCACTGTGTGGATCACCTGTGGATCACACTGTGGATCACTGTGTTGATCACTGTGTGGATCACACTGTGGATCACTCTGTGGATCACTTCACAGATCACACTGTGGATCACTTCACAGATCACACTGTGGATCACTTCACAGATCACACTGTGGATCACTGTGTGGATCACACTGTGGATCACCCTGTGGATCACTTCACAGATCACACTGTGGATCACATGTGGATCACCTGTGGATCACACTGTGCTTCTTCAGCACATAATAAAGGACGTTCAGAGGGAGATGGAAATGAAGGGACCATCGACCATCCAAATCCGCTCCCCAGGCACACACACCCCTCTCTCTCCCCCTCAGTTCACACTCCTCCTCCTCCCAGGAGCTGCTGCTCCGATTCCCCTGGAGTCCAGATGGACATCAGCTGGACTCCTTTAGGCACCAGACAATAACACACACCTACACATTCTTTCACACAACACGGTTTCCTGTGGGCGAGGCGATGCTTACTGAGGGATGTTGGGACTTCGTCTGATCAGTTCTGCTGTGCAGAAGCAGAGAAACTCTGAAAGCTTCCTTCAGAACGTTTTCTGGAGGTTCTGCAGCTCTGAACCGGATCAGGATGAAACTCTGGGCTGCGTTTGGACTTAGACACCGTCTGGTTCTGCCCCAGCAGCTGGAGCAGCAGTAACTCTGGGTTCTGGTTCGGACCCAGATCCACTCTGACTCTTCTCATTAATGGATGATTAGCGGACCAGAACCGACCCTCTCTGCACTACAGCTCCCCCTACTGGCCTAAAGCTGCAGCCTGTTGCAGAACCAACAGGTGTCCATGTTCCCACGCCCCATCATCCCCCTCTGCAGAGCTGAAAACACACATCGTTCGCCCCAGGCCAATATTTACTTCTACAGTGTGTGTGAGAGCAGAGGACAATGTGTGTTAAATGCCTTCACAGCTCTGTGTGTGTGTGTGTGTGTGTTTCTCTGCAGTTGGCCTGATCTCTTACTCCACATCACCATCAATCATTGACAGTTTTCTGACTCGTTTCTTTTCCCCTCCCCCGTCTCCTACATATATTTACATCCCCCTTTATACGACCCCTCCCCACCCCTGGCATGTCAGCGGGGTGTGTGTGTGTGTGTGTGTGTGTGTGTGTGTGTTTGAGCAGTGATGCTGAGTAGAACAGAAACACTGTCTATACTCTGTAACCCAGAAATTATTCCAGTCCCTGTCCCATTTCACACACACGCCTCAACAAGCTGTCTGTGTGTGTGTGTGTGTGTGTGTGTGTGTGTGTGTGTCCATGCTGACTGCTGAGGGACGTTTAACAGACCAGACCTTTTCACCTTCTGGACTACACTAGGACAAAGCGATTCATGGCTGAGGTTTGAACTAATGTTGCATCTTTATCTAAAATCTGATCCATTCTGGGATCTACAGTGAAACCTGATGCTAAATACGACACAGGAGGGGAAAAAATGTTTGAAAGTCTCCTGAAAGTCTAAACCAATCAGAGGCAGAGAATGATGGAAACTCTCCTCTGATTGGCCGTGGGCTAGGCTGCTCAGATAATCAGAGGATTTAACGCGGACAAGCAAAGAAAATGAAAAGAATGATTGAAACATTTTCATCAACTTCAGCCGTTAACAGTCTGAAAATCATCGCCAATGCTCTGAATCATCACAGGTCATCAAACATCCTCATGTTTTCCTCTTCTTGCCCATAAACTGCACATCATCTCTGCTGCTGATTGCAGCTTATGTGCCGAACGCAGTGAGGCTGATCAGAGCGCATGTATCCAACAATAACTGGTCATGTTTCCATTCACACCAGGCCTGCTTAGTTTGCTTTAATCAAACTCAATACTGATTTATGTTTTGTCTGAAAAGTTGCTGAATATAACAACAAAGTCACTAGGTTTGCAACATTGGGGTGAATATTGTTAACCGCACGTGCAAGTGGATAAGATCAGTGGATAAAATCGATTCCTCATGTATCGCTGGTCTCCGCCCCACCTTCTTCAAGTCAGACAAAACTGGTGAAAAACGTTTGTGCTGCTTTGGCTTTGGATATAATAATGACAGTTTATTGGTCCATCTCCTGTAAGGATTGTTCTAGAATAATTAAACTGCAGCTTTAAAGACGCACCAGGGACAGGGTGTATGAATACATTTGATTTTGATTAGAGAAAATCGTAACGGGGCGAGGTGTTGGGGTCAACAGGTCACCAGTCCATCAAAGGAGTCAGTTCCACCAAAGAACAATTTGGACAGACTGATTAACTTAGCAGCCATGTTTCTGGACAGGCGGGGGGACCTGGAGTACCCAGAGAGAACCCAGAGGGAACCCAGAGAGAACCCAGAGAAAACCCAGAGAGAACCCAGAGAAAACCCAGAGAGAACCCAGAGAAAACCCAGAGAGAACCCAGAGAAAACCCAGAGAAAACCCAGAGAGTACCCAGAGAAAACCCCCAGAGAGAACCCAGAGAACCCAGAGAGAACCCAGAAAAACCCCAGAAAAAACCCAGAGAGAACCCAGAGAAAACCCAGAGAGAACCCAGAGAGAACCCAGAGAGAACCCAGAGAGAACCCAGAGAGAACCCAGAGAGA
>NW_006800949.1:31814-33639 GCF_000485575.1 Poecilia formosa | reverse complement strand
GTTTTTGGACAGGCGGGGGGAGCTGGAGTACCCAGAGAGAACCCAGAAAAAACCCAGAGAGAACCCAGAAAAAACCCAGAGAGAACCCAGAAAAAACCCACACATCCACAGGGAGCATGCAGAAAGACTCCCAGATCGGGATTCCAACCCGGGACCTTGTATCTTATCCATCGCTGCTTTACACGTTTTATGAAGTCGATCAAATGTGACGCATCAGCCTGGAAAATCGTCTGAGGAAGGAAAAGGAAGACGACCAATAGAGACGTGTTTTCAGGACGCAGACAGGAGAGGAAGAGTAGGGACAGAATATAAAGCAGGGCTGGAGGGGGGCGAGCATTGTGCTGCTAATGTGTCCCAGGGCTGGCCAGCCAACAAAGGTTACCGTGGAGACCAACAATGGGGCTCCGAGGGGCTCCGAGGGGCCCCGGCGGCTGAGAGGAGCCAGGAGGAAAAACAGGAGAAGGAGGAGGAAGAAGAGGCCCTGTTAGAAAAATAAAAGCTGCACCCTACTGACTGTCTGACTGCGCTTTGACTATACCAAAGATGGAACTCAAAACGCATCACGTCATGAGTGGAATTTCACCAGAAAACTGATCAGGAAGTGGATCTGAGTCGGTGACCTGTTTCCACTCTCAGCTGGTTGCTGACTGGAACAGCCGACTAGTCCAGCTGGTTTCGATTGGACCGATCCAGACTGAGGAGCCACGTCGTTACGTCAGGACCTCCTGATGGTGAAGTTCTGAGGCAGAGCTAAAAAATGCTCATTCTACTCCTCCAAACCTGTAGGTGGTGCTAAACATGGAGTCTGTGCATCAAGCCTCCAGGTTAGCGGTAAACATCAGAACAAAGCACAAGGAGTCTGTGAGGAGTCATGATGAAGTCATTTTAAAATAATGATCATCTTCGTCCCACTAGCATCACAAATGGGACATCAAAGTTTCAACAGAAAGGAACTCAGGACACATCCTGACGTTCCTCATGGATCCATAACAGATCTGAGGTTCTGGAGGAAGTCCTGACCTTTGAACTCTGCTGCACAGATCCTACACAGACTCAGAGAAATCCGGTTTAGCGGTTACATGACCAGGGAAGCTGCAGCTGCCTGGAGCCGTGGTTCAGAACCAGACTGCTCCAGCCGAGCCACTTCACTGCAGCTGGAAGCATCCGGGTCGTCTGGTCCCGACCGGAACCATCAGATGAGCACAGCTGCATGTTGGGGCCGGCCTGCAGCAGGAGCATGTCTGGCTGCTGATCAGGACATGCTGAGGCACAACTGACATGTTGTGAGAGGAACAATCTGGATGATGCAATAACTGCTCAGGTTCATCAGCTCCTTTATGTTAAAGGACCAGAATCAGGTAAAACCAACAGTTCTCAGCTTTACATCGTCTTATAGTGCTGGTCCCTCATCAGAAACAAGCCTGGAGAGTTACTTTGATTCTGTCACGACTGAGAAACCTTTTAATCTCCACCGAGCTGTTGAAACACCTGGTTGGGCCTAGCCCCACACACTCTCTCTCTCTCTCTCTCACACACACACACACACACACACACACACACACACACACACAGCTCCTTCAGACTAGCCAGAAGCTATTAGCAAACTGCTGAGCTCATTGTAGGAGCTACTTCTCAGAGCAACGCTGGTAAAAATGATTTACGCTGGTAAATCATTAACAGAGGAGCCATGTTGGGATGACTCCCTGAAGGCGGAGTTTCAGAAAGAGCAGGAGCTTCTTAAAGAGACAGAGGCCCAATTTCAAGGTGTTAAATTAGGAAGTAAAATTTTCTTTTAAGTCATATTTGATACATATATGTATCAAAT
>NW_006800949.1:29237-30804 GCF_000485575.1 Poecilia formosa | reverse complement strand
AGCGCAGACAGTGTTCATGTTTTGTTTTTTGTTTTTTTTCATCAAGACGGCTTCCCGCGCCCCCCCTGCAATGCCCCACAGTTTGGGAACCTCTGACTTACACAAATATGCTGCTCTTCTGTTATATTGTAAAAGACTGCGTGCCTGAAAACAATTTTTTTTCCAACTTTTGGTCATTACGTTAAATCATGACATCTGTCTGTGGTGACAGTCTGAGCTCATTTGGTTTGGTTCTGACTCCCCCTGGTGGTCTGGAGTAAGACTGCAGTGTTTATTCTTGCTGCTCTTGTTCTGTTGCCTTTGTTTCTCCTCTGTTCTGACTCACCCTGAGGCTATAAGCGCTCTGGACTGCGCCATGGCGATCCTCTGCAGCGCCGGCCTGCTCAGCCCGGCCAAGCTGGACCGCTGCGGTAAGGGGGCGTGGCACGCCGACGTCGACGATGGCGTGCGTTGCGGCTTCATCACCACGGGCGACGGAGACGGCACCGGGGAGGGGGGCGTGGTGACGGCGCTGGCGGGGGTTATCAGCGTGGCAGTCGGTACCGGTTCTGTGGCTGAGGAAGAGGAGGAGAGCTTGGGCGGAATGGAGGGCGGGTTCTGGTTGGAGGTGGGTGGCTGCGGCGGCGGCAGCGCCGGTGGCGGCGGCCTGCTGGAAGATGCTGAGAGACCCATGGAGGAGGCGCCGGCGGTGAGGGCGGCCAGCGACTGGGCGAACAGCTGGGCGTTCCTCCGTGGCGACGCCGTGTTCTTGGTGATGGCCAGGCCGTGCGGCAGCGTCTGGTAGTAGGCGGGGCTCTGCTGCAGGCCCCGCCCCAGGGTGGCCGACTTAGACGGGCTGAGGGGGCGCGCAGTGGGGGGGGCGGAGATCTTGGGGCGCTGCATGGTTAGAGCGCGCCTGTTCAGAGTCTGGATGGCCGCTGCGCCGCCTCCTGGTCCTCCAGGGCCTCCTGCACCGGTCTTCACGCTCAGGACCAGCATGCACTGCTGGCAGGAACACGGCTGGCCCAGACCCAGAACCGGCAGGCCGCCATTAGAGGTGACGGGGCCTCCCACCCCCATGCTGGCCCCTGACACCCCGACGCCCAGCAGGGCCCCCGTCAGGCCCCCCCCTCCTCCCACCGCGCCTCCTTTGGGGACGGGCAGCGGGCCGGACACCAGCGGGTAGGCCAGGTCGGCGCGCCTCTGGATCCGCCGGCACCGCTGGCTCTGCCGGTTCACCTGTGGGTCAGAACAAAAGAACAAAATTTAATTTCAATAATTTAATTCAGATTCTTAAATAACTGCCTTTGTTGGATCCTAGAATATCACTGGAAAGTTGAGTGGAAGGAAAAACTTTAGTTAATGCAGCCTTGTGAGGATTGTTAAGGAAAGTCCATCAAAGAGTTTGGATGTGTGAAACACAGAGATATTCAGAACATCAGAGATCCACCAGAACCAGATTTCTGTATTAAAAAAAAAAATCATTTCCTGTAATCTGAGCTTTTATCCAACCTGCTGCACAAGATATTTATTAGAATCTGAGTCCAAATCACTGCTCTGTTCAATGAACAGGACACTTCCAACACTT
>NW_006800949.1:25280-26433 GCF_000485575.1 Poecilia formosa | reverse complement strand
GAACCAGCAGAAACCCGCCGTCCTCTCCAAACCGGGCGGTTCTGTTATGTCAACAATAAGGAGGAGTAATCTGCTGCTTGTCTCTGTGTTCATGAACACCAGAGAGGCAGAACGTGTGTTCAGTCAGAGCNCTGACCTGTGTCATGTTCTTAAAGTCGATGAGGTAGCAGAAGCCGAGCGGCGTCAGGTCCAGGCAGGTCTGCTGGCGGCTGTGGGCGCTTTCGATGGCGATGGCCACCTCCATGTCGTACGGCGTCCATGTTCCCGCGTCGTTCTCCCACTCCCACTGCCAGCCCTGACCCGGGGCGGAGACCGGGTCGTAGAAGGTCCTCCGGACCGGACGGATGGTTCCTGGAACAGAAAAAAGGAAATAACGTTCCTGATGTTGCTTCATCCAGTGATGGCGTCAGGACTTTAGAGAAGTCTTTCTTTGGGTTTTCCTCTGAGTTCTGCTGGGACTGTTCAGACCCACAGATCAGATTTCTGCTACAAATTAATATTTTTAGGTTTTGTGTCTCAGAAATGCAGAAGGATTTCTGAGACACGAAATCCTGACTTCTCTGTCAGAGATGTCAGTATTTTTCCCGAGTCGTGTCCTCTGAGGCTGCATGCATGACTTTCATTAACATACTTGGACTGAAGGGAAAACGCCCTCCCAGCTCCATGCAGTCATTCTGAGATCACATTTTAAAGCAGGACTTTCATCTGTTCAGCTTTATTCTGATGTTTCACATTCAGGCCCAAATAAATAATCCAAAAACAAGCCAATAAATATCCCTAAACCCCAATAAACCAACGGAACAATGGCTCTCTGTGCCGCGCCGGCGGCAGGACGGCGGTTCAACCAGCCAGAAACTAAACCCGTCTCCAAGGCAACGGGCTGATCAGCCGGCAGCAGAAAGACGTGATCATGAGGACATGAAGAGAACGACGGACTGCAGAACCGAACGCTGCGACTCGGTTTGACCCGCAAGAACAGAAGATAAAGATCCAAAGAACCCAGCAGAACATCAAATGTTCATCAGCAGCTGATGACTCTGAATGATCGACTTCATCGTCCGTATCGTTTGATATGTGGGCCGACACTAAGAACCGATTACAACCACCATGCTGCCCTGTGTGTGTTTCTGCAGGGGGAGGAGCTTGGTCACGT
>NW_006800949.1:20860-23415 GCF_000485575.1 Poecilia formosa | reverse complement strand
ACAGGGTTTCAGAAGTTTATAAATAAACTTTAAGCTGGTTGGTAATAATTAATAGTTTGATCCAAATTAAAAATACATTTTTGCTTTAGCCTCCTGCTTTAAATATGAACTATTCATGAATTTCATGCAGGGCCACATAAAATCAGTCCACGGGCAGCAATTATGCCCTGGGCCGCAGCTTGGACACCCCTGGACCAGGGCAGTTATCATACCAATCACTCCAACAATAAACTGTAAATTATAACACATAAATACTCTAAAACCCAAAGGTTATGATTGTTACTTTTTCTGTTGTTTTTACCACTCTAATGATGAAAGAAGAAATAAATATTTTTAAAAATGATTGTAAGCAGCTATACATTATTTTTAAATTGTTTTTACGTAATTACTGTGTTTGTCAGGCTTTGACTAGACCGATATGCAGCCCCAGACATGCTTCCTCTAAAATAGCCTGAGACTGATTGAAATCTTTTTTGATCATCATTTTCTCATTGATGTGAATAGAAAAATACTACAAAGTATGGTGCTAAACGTTTATGTCCATGTTGCCTGACACTAACATTCTCTGAATATTAACTTCATTTCTGTGAGACCTGATGGAGGTGAAGAGCAGCCTGGAGCAGGACGAAGAGGAGGAGGAGGAGGACCATCTGGCCCTCATTGTTCTCTGACCCCCCCTTCACACACACACACACACACACACACACATCTGCAGAGTGACCAGCAGGCAAACAGCTGTCCCGTTTCTCTCTGGAAGAATCTCCCACTTCAATGTTTTCCCTCCATTTCAGGAGTTCAGGGATAAAAAGTGGAACCAGCTGAACATTGAGGAGAAACCGCCTTCAGTTCTCCAGGCTTCTTCTTCTTCACTCTAAAATATTGTGACTGCATGACTTGTGACTTTTCTCCCTCGCGGCTCAACTTTCTCTCACTTCAAGACACGCTAATCGCTAATTTCAGCAACATTAAGTGCAGCGGTTGACCTGCAGTCTGACCTTTCCGGTCCTCAAAAGGCTCCTGACGGCCTGGTGCTGCAGAGCGCTGAGGCAGCGCGGACTGAAACGACAAAACTCATGAAGCAAACGAGCCTTAATGAAGCTCCAGGGCTACAATCTGCCCACTGCAGAAGGTCAAAGGGCAATCTGTGGCACATTTTCAGCTGGATCAGCAGAGTTGAGGCAGCAAACAGGAAGTGGGATCATCGTTCAGCAGAGACACAGAAACACGACTGACAACAGGCTGAGTTCCTGGAATAAGGAAGACGAGTTCTGACAAAAACTCTTGTTTAAAGCTTTTCCTTAGAAACAAGCCGGTTCTGCCGTGGCACCAAGTTTCAGTCGGGTCAGACGTTCAGCTGATCAATCAAATGAAGAAGAGTTTGGCTTTACAGTGAACAGAAAACTATTCACTCCCTTTCTGTTACTGCCACAAATGAATTTAATACAAACAAATCTCTGTTTCACTCAGTGTGAGACTACAAGCACCAGTTGACTGGACCTCTGTTGAATTAGGTCAGTTACTAGAGTGAATGTTGATGCAATCACTAATCAGGGCAGCATAGCTTTAGTAAAAACATGTGAAAGTTCAGGCTGAACTTCAGGACGGTGTAGAGCTGATCTGAGGATTACTTTTATATTAACTGATCAATAACTGGATGGTAAAAGGTGCTAAATAAAGTTTAGCATCTTTGGGCCGAGCAAATCTACAGAAAACGTGAATGCAAAATATGGATATGTTGAACAGCTTTGGCTTGATTGCTGCTCAGTTTATATTGTTTTATTGATTAATAAATTAGTTGATTATTTCACTAATCAGTTCATTGCAATTAATCCGATTAATTGTTTTAGCTTTAGATCAGATCTGAGTTCATGGAAACTGAACACATTTAGAGACAGAGACAACAATGACATGAATATGGAGATTTTCTATAAAGTTACTGTGAGAAATGAACCGGAGCAGAGAAACCCATCATAATCACCATAATCATCACCATCATCATTACCATCATCATAATCACCACCATCATCATCACCATCATTACCATCATCATCATCATCATAATCACCATCATCATCACCATCATTACCATCATCACCATTACCATCATCATCATCACCACCACCATCACCATCATTACCATCATCACCATTACCATCATCATCATCATAATCACCATAATCATCACCATCATCATCATCATCATCATCACCATCATTACCATCATCACCATTACCATCATCATCATCATCACCATAATCATCACCATCATCATCATCATCACCATCATTACCATCATCACCATTACCATAATCATCATCATCATCATAATCACCATAATCATCACCATCATCATCATCATCACCATCATTACCATCATAATCATCACCATCATCACCATTACCATCATCATCATCATCATCATCATAATCATCACCATCATCATCATCATCACCATCATTACCATCATCACCATTACCATAATCATCATCATCATCATAATCACCATAATCATCACCATCATCATCATCATCACCATCATTACCATCATAATCATC
>NW_006800949.1:17159-20850 GCF_000485575.1 Poecilia formosa | reverse complement strand
TTATGACAGGTGTTATGACATGTTTATGACAGTGTCATGACAGTCTTATTCAACCCCCTTCAAATAAAGTGTTACCATCGGATTAATTGTTTTAGCTTTAGATCAGATCTGAGTGCATGGAAACTGAACACATTTAGAAACAGAGACAACAATGACATGAATATGAAGACTTTCTATAAAGTTACTGTCAGAAATGAACCGGAGCAGAGAGAAACCCACCATCATCATCATCATCATCATCACCATCTACCTTCTGATTGTCCCGCTGCTGATGTTGAGTATTTAGATTATTCTGACTCCATCATGCTCTGGTTGCTGGTTCTGATCATGTGACCCGCCCTCCCTCTCCAGTAACCCGACACGCAGAGTTTCAGAACAACTTCCCAGGCAGAAGCAGTGGTCTGACCTCTGACCTCTGGGGGTTTTATTCATTCATCATAAAGCAGAGTTTTTCCGTCTCCGCCCTCTCCCTCACATTTTCACCCCTCGACTACTTTTGACTTTGCGCTGACTCTCGCTGCCTTCAACTCTGCGTGTGTCTCTTTGTCTTTGTCCCACCTTGAAAAAGTCGGCTCCCTTGAGTTTTGGGTTCAGACTCAATTTTCAGCTTCAGAGAGTGTGAGAATAAAACGCAGGAAAAAAACAAGCGCAGTGGGAGAGAGATCAGATGAACCAAAGGAAGAGCTACATGAAAGAGAAGCTAATCCACATGGGCTGAAGACAGACACAACCGCTTCATGTGTGTAAACGCTGCTGTGTGAGAATTTAGTCCTGGTTTCATGTCACAGCCGTCTCTCACAGCCCAAACAGAGTTTTTATCACCGTCTGACTTCACATCAAACCAAACTTTTCCTGTTTAGGTCAGTTAGGATTATTAGAGGACGTTCTGACATGTGACCCAGAACAGCAAGAGCTAAAAACCTGAAGGGGATCCTGGATGAGCTGATGGCGGTCAGAGGAACACGGGCTGAAGTGCCGCTCTGAGAGGAAGAAGCCATGAAAACAGATTGCAGTTTGTAAATGTTCTCATTATTTAAGTATTGGACACATTCTGTGATCTAAGGCTGAAATGATCCATCGGATTAATCAATATGTAAATAATCATCGACTCATTTCGTAATCAATGAATCTTTTACTAGAGTACACACTTAATGAATACTAAAAAAGAATAAAAAGGGCCATTTGCTGAGAGAACAACACAGTCAGAGCTGTACAGAAACATCAATACAGTTTGAATTTAAGATAAAAACTGTCTATGAACCTGTTCTACCCAGACTGAGTTTCACCAGGTTCAGATTCTGTAAGACAACAACCCTCCTATAAAGCACCTTCTGATATCCAATTATTAACTGATTAATAAAAAACAGATTTTGTTTCAGTTGTATATTTTCATAAACACTGTCTTAGCCGAATTATTAAATATGCTGCCAAGAATTGTTATTGTTTTGTTAGCAGTAGAAAGATTAATTTAAAGTGTGTTGTGAAAATCTTTATTTTCCATGAACAGACAAAACTGGTTTGTCTGTTCATGGGTGCAATTTGGGGTTGTGTGTACTTCTTCCTGTCTGAGTCCTGATGAACAGAGAACCTCTGGTTCAGTTCATGGTTTGGTTCTGTGGATTTTGCTCACTGAACTGGTTATTTTTATTAACACGTTTACTGAACCACACTCGTCCTCCTGATCGTCTCTGAGGCTCGTTAGGAGCTGTAATTTGGTGCTGACAGACATGTTGCGCCGCCATCGCAGCATCAGAGGACGCCGCCGAGTTATTCTTAGCTTTTCCTTCTCAGCTGTTTGGAGACAGGAAAGGAAATCCAAATAAACACAGCAGCTTTCCTCTGGCGGGAAACTCAGGAAACATGTCAGCTTCAACAGCTTCCTGCGGCCGCATCAGGAGAGCAGCCGACCTGATCACCTCCTGCTACCAGATGGAAACATACACACACACACACACACGCACACGCGCACGCACACACACACGCACATGCACACGCGCACACACACACACACACGCACACACACGCACACACACACACACAGGCAGCTGCTAGTTTAGCTTAAGTTAGTTAGTCCTCCAAACGGGTTAGTTTAAATCTTTGATGGCACTCCCATTCCTTTGTTTGTCACCACACTCAGAGAACCCCCTGGTCTCTGGGGAGCGCCCCCCGCCCCCTCCACCCGGCCCCGCCCCCCGGCCCCGCCCTCCATGACCCCAACGCCTCGCAGCTTTGTGTGTCTCTGGGAATGTGTCTCCTCCAGCCGGCCCAGCTGGAGCCCGAATAAAAAAACCAAAGAAAGGAAAGTGACGACGAGTTGGTCTGAGGGAAACCTGCTGTAATATCTGGAGGAACACACAGATCTCCCAGGACCCTAAACGCCTCATCTGAGCCGCTCCACTGGACTGACCGTTTTTTTAGGGGTCAGTAAACGTTCCACGGCGAAGCACCAAATCTGGGTTTTTATTCTCACAGGAATAAAAATGTCTTCAGTGTTTAATTGTTTCACTGAGAGAAAAATTCAGAGAAAAACTCTGACCTGCTCTCCTGTCCCACAGCATGATGCTGCCACCACCATGCTTCACAGTGGAAACGTCATTTTCAGGCTGATTTTGCTCCACATGAGGTTTTCTGCAGGGAGTTCCAGTTTGGATTCCTCTGATCAGACCACAACATCTTCTCGCTTTCTTCTAGATACTTTCCCATGAAGGTCAGATTGGTTAGAGGTTTGACTGACAGCTTTCCTGTTAACAGATTATCTCTGTGAAAACTTTCAATCCTCAAAGTCCCTCTTCATATTTCTGCTCTATTTTGTTTGTTCTTCACTTTAAATCCCTATAAAGTCGTTTGACGTTTCAGAATGACAAAACAGAAAGTGCAACGCATCGCCAAGGATAAAAAACAATAAAAGAAGTTTTGATAAATGTCGTTTCTCTGCTTTCTTGAGAAAAGATTCAGCGTTTTAAACCAAACCGGCTCCTTCCTGGCATCCAGACACACGATGGCTGCCGTGCTGTCAGCCTGCTTCCTCCACTCTCACTGCAGCAACACGCAGATCTGGAAGAATGTAGCGAGTTAAAGAAAGAAAACATAAATCTAAGTCCAGATGTGACAGAGAAATTCCAGGATTCTATGACTAAAATGAACCAGAAAGAAAATCAAGGAGCACATCTCGTATCTCATCCAACTCTAGAGTCTGAATACCAACAACAAACCCGACAGAGGAGCAGAGCGATGGAGGGAATTATCTCACTTCTTTCTGAGTCGATCCATCTCAAAACAAAACCCAAAGGCCTTCAGGAAGGAGGGGGGCTGTGCTCATTAGACCGTGAAATATTTCATTCTTCCCACAGAATCTGTGAGCCTTTTCTTTGCAGGAGGAGTCTGCAGCTGTCGGCCTGTTTGTGGCGTAAGAGCGCAAAAATGTTCGTCTGCAGCAGCTGCACCAGTCCGTCACGCTGCTGCGTCTTCTCCACCCTGAGCAAAGACCAGCGAGAAACACGCTGCTGGAGCCGAGTCCGTCAGGCAGTCCGAGTCACGCAGTGAGTCCAACAGACAGTGAGTCCAACAGACAGCGAGTCCAACAGGCAGTGAGGCCAACAGACAGTGAGTCCAACAGGCAGTGAGTCCAACAGACAGTGAGTCCAACAGGCAGTGAGTCCAACAGACAGTGAGTCCAACAGGCAGTGAGTCC
>NW_006800949.1:15793-16693 GCF_000485575.1 Poecilia formosa | reverse complement strand
CCAACAGACAGTGAGTCCGTCAGGCAGTCCGAGTCACGCAGTGAGTCCAACAGGCAGTGAGTCCAACAGGCAGTGAGTCCGACAGGCAGTGAGTCCAACAGACAGTGAGTCCAACAGACAGCGAGTCCAACAGGCAGTGAGTCCAACAGACAGTGAGTCCGTCAGGCAGTCCGAGTCACGCAGTGAGTCCAACAGGCAGTGAGTCCAACACGCAGTGAGTCCAACAGGCAGTGAGTCCAACAGGCAGTGAGTCCAACAGGCAGTGAGTCCAACAGGCAGTGAGTCCAACAGACAGTGAGTCCAACAGGCAGTGAGTCCGACAGACAGCGAGTCCAACAGACAGCGAGTCCAACAGACAGCGAGTCCAACAGGCAGTGAGTCCAACAGACAGCGAGTCCAACAGACAGTCCGAGTCACGCAGTGAGTCCAACAGACAGTCCGAGTCACGCAGTGAGTCCAACAGGCAGTGAGTCCAACAGACAGTGAGTCCAACAGACAGTGAGTCCAACAGACAGTCCGAGTCACGCAGTGAGTCCAACAGGCAGTGAGTCCAACAGGCAGTGAGTCCAACAGACAGCGAGTCCAACAGACAGTCCGAGTCACGCAGTGAGTCCAACAGGCAGTGAGTCCAACAGACAGCGAGTCCAACAGACAGTGAGTCCAACAGACAGTCCGAGTCACGCAGTGAGTCCAACAGGCAGTGAGTCCAACAGGCAGTGAGTCCGACAGGCAGTGAGTCCAACAGACAGTGAGTCCAACAGACAGCGAGTCCAACAGGCAGTGAGTCCAACAGACAGTGAGTCCAACAGGCAGTGAGTCCAACAGACAGTGAGTCCAACAGGCAGTGAGTCCGACAGACAGTGAGTCCAACAGACAGTGAGTCCAACAGGCAGTGAGTCC
>NW_006800949.1:0-15354 GCF_000485575.1 Poecilia formosa | reverse complement strand
GAGTCCAACAGACAGTGAGTCCAACAGACAGTGAGTCCGTGTCATGCAACGTGTCTGAATGGCAGCAGAGAACTGAGCAGAACCAAACATTTAAACACTGAAGTCAATTGGAACCACAGTTTCCCTGGAACATCTGGACCAAGTGCTCTGACGGCACCATGAATTATTTTCCTTCATGTCTTTTTACTATTAGCCAATTTTAGTAGTCAGAAAAGTCCAACTTTACCTGCAGAAACACAACAGTTCTTCTGTAGTCGATGTCTGCAGCGAGTCGTGCAGAACCAGGAAGTACCGTTTGTTTGGCTGAGGCACAAAAACTGAATCCTGAAACGTCTGAGCAAACGTCTCAGTTCTCCTCATAAAGAAACGCAGCAGAAAATGCTAACTTAGAGGTGATGTTATCCATCATATCTCCGCCTCTCTGGAAGCAGCGGTTCATCCAGGGGAATATTGTTATGATTCATTCTGATTCATGAACCAGAACCTCTGACATTCATGCTGTTTTTTCATCCCACCTGCTTTTGTTGAACGCCCATAAAACAATCTTTTCTACTTAACAAATCCAGATTAGCGTTTTTTTGTAGGTCAGCATTTTGATGAATTATGGAAATAAATCATATTATAAAGGGCTCAAATCTCACAGATCAATTATTTAACTGTATTTGTCTTAAGACTTTTGGTTCTGATCTCCATTATAAATATGAGAGTATGGCTGCTGATCAAACCAGAATATCTGAGAGTGAAATCCTGCAGGTAGGTCACATGATTTATGGATGTAACTACTTTTATTTTAACATGCTTTATGGATAGAAACGTACTTTTAAAAAAATCCTTATTATTTTACTTTGTGTTTATTCAAATTAAAAATGGATACTCCTTTGAAATTCTTTAAAGAATTAAAAAACAAATTTAAATGTTAAAACTTGCTTTAAATCATCAGAAATGTTGATTAGCATCTTAAAAGCTGTGTGACCCCAAATCTCAGAGGACCAAAGAGCAGAGAGAGAAGGAAGAAGTTCAAACCATCATGAGGAACAGGGACGGTATCCCCTACTCCAACGTCTGCCGAACCACAGCCAGGCAGGGTTCAAGAGAAGCAGCAACAGCTAATGAGATGGACTAGCAGTGCTTACCATGACAGTCACGAGAAAGTCATACAGTAACCATCTTCAGTCAGAGGCTTCTACAGATTCATTGCAAGACTGACTGCTACTGGAGATACTTCCTGCCCACAGAATCACCATCCACAACCACTCTTTGAAGATATGTGCATGATATGAATTACAGCAGCATTTAGTTTCCTTTAGGGATAAATAAAGTGGAGTAAAATGTTGATGTTTCTGCTCTGCTCAACGGAGGACAGACCAGAAACAGCTGTAAAAAGTCAACAGGGAACGTCCAGAGTTTGGAGAGAAAACACATCTACAGGATTTACTTTCCAAAAATCACTGCTAACGTATGTGAAAACTCAAAGCTTGGTGTTAAATCTGTGCTCCAACAATGCAAACATATGGAGCTGTGTGCTGATGTTCCAGAGAAAACAGTAACGCATGAAGGGCGTGTGCTGAATATTTTACATCCAAAAAATGCAAAGTTTAATGCCATGAAAAACACACACAGTGTCATTTAGGGGTTCTCAAACTGCAGACTTCCTCCTAAAATGATGTGCAGGCCAACATCTGGCCAACATCTGGATCCCAGAGCAAAACAACTGGATTTAGAACTCCACTTATTTTACACATATTGCGTTTTGGAGTTAACTTTCACTATAATCTGGATCAGCATCAACAAGCCCCAGATAAGACCTTCATCATCTCCCGGCTCACCTGTGTCTTGTCTGAACTGGTGCATGGACTGGAGGTCGATGATGTACGGCGAGAGCCGGCTGTCGACCTGGCCGAGGACCACGCTCCCTCCGCGGGGGTCGCTGCTCCGGATGGCCGCCTCGATCTGGTGGGAGACGGCGGGGCTGTAGGGCCGCCACCGGCCGTGCTCGTTGAGCCATTCCCACACCACCACAGCGGAGGCCAGGAGCATGTTGTTACTGGTGGCCCTGGGGAGTAAATTAGTGTTAAACCAGAAGGAAAGACGGGATGACGGGGAAGTGTTGGCTGGGAACGGCGCCTGGCAGCTGGAAGCGGAGGCTAGCAGAGACACAAAGCGATGTTTTCCTCCCTGTTGTCTGATTTTAATCTGTTCTTCTCTGGGTTTGTGGACATATTTATACCTCATTATGAATAAATAAAATCATATAATGCTGTAAAGCTAACAGATACCCAGGCGTGGAGTCTTACATGGAGCCGCGGAGGAGCTAACACCGGGAGGAGGCGGCACATTCTTCCACAGAGCTCCGGGCTTCTCTCATGGCAGCTGGGCGAAGCAAATCACGGTCCTCCCCCTGTTATACCACCGTAATGCGTGGATAAAACACCCGGGACTTGAGCAGGCACGAAAAAGTGGATATTGGCCCTGAGGTCGGCTTCTTTCCGGCCGATGTTTTTCCTTCCAAACGGGCTAACAGCAGCTCCGGAGAGTCGGTTGGTTCTCAGCCCGTTTTTTGAGGCCTTTAGAGGGGCAGAAATCTCCGCGCTGTCGTCAGTGATGTACCGCCTCCGTGCTGTGGTTCCCCCACGCCGCGGGATTACTCAGAAAGGGCATAAAACCCCCACGAACACCTCTGTGTTTAAATTTTCTTTCAATTCCTCTTTTATTACCGACGTGTCTGGGACTTAGCAATCCGAAAAGCGGTGGCTTCTTCCAACGACTCCCCAACCTGGAGAGGAAAAACTGGTTCAACCGGTCTGGATCCCCGGGACACAACCTGACACATGCAACCAAAACCGAGCCTTTGTTCTCCGCTGGATGAACCGAACTAATCAGCCTTTTAAAAAAACGGGGGGAAAATCACATTAGAAGAGTCTTAAAGCAGCAAATGAGTGAAAGATTCACCTGTTGGACTCCTGCGTCCTCCCTCCTGATCCAAGACTTCTGGAACAAACTTTAACGAACTCCTTCATGAATGAAATCTACCCTTTAGGCTCCAGCATGGTTCCGTCTGTCTCTCCCCTTCCACTTCACACAAAGGGAAATCCTCACCAACTTTTATTTAATTTAAATAAACCAAACGAGAGAGGAAAAACCCCTCCCTATGAAGTTAAGAGGAGAAAAACGGTGTTTCCATGTTTATTCTATCCTTTCGCGTCCATCTTCGCTTCACTGTAGCCGAAAAACTGGATATGAAGCTGCGGAGTGGCCGAGGACAACAGCCGCCCCCAATCACTCAGCTCCCTCCACTCACCACGCCTAAATCCACTCGTTGGGAGTACACGAAACGAGCCACCACAACAGAAAATAAACACTGCTTTTCTCGATTTTCATTTTATTTCTATGTTATTCCACGCTCAAATAAAATAAAAGGGATAAATACACATTAAAATGCACGTTTTATTTTACATTTTCTGTCTAGTCGTTTGCTGCAACGTTTGAAAATGTGATGAAATGCTGCCACCCGGTGGAGACATTGTGAGTAAGGTGAATTTAAATGGTTCCGTCCGCTGTTTGGTTTTTGAGACTTAATTCTCATATTTCCTTGATGTCCTTGAATCTGAACATTTTATGTCACTAAACCACAAGAAACAAAGCATAAACAGCACCATCGCTGTACTTCGCTTGTTGATAAGATTTAAGTGAAAATGACGTCATGTCCGGTATCTCAGGCTCCATAGCTCAGGGGTTAGAGCACTGGTCTTGTAAACCAGGGGTCGCGAGTTCAAATCTCGCTGGGGCCTGTGATTTGTTTTTCAGTTGGAAAATGTTTTACTTACCTGCACATGTTTTCAACTGTTCAAGTTTGGAGGGAATGATTTGTCATAATGCTTTGTACAGCAAAGGCGTTATGTTTCATAGGAAGATTCTAGTGAAGGCTGTGTGTTTCTCCGTTCCCTATTTGTAACAGTAAAATCTATTTCTGTGATTGTCATGGAGCTCAAATTATAAACAATGACTGTCCCACACTTTTCCATGAATATGCTGGCCTAAAATGGTCACAATTTGGTTACTTAGAATAAATGACCTACATTGATCATGCTCTTCTTTAAGGTACTTTAAAAGGCTTTGCTGGTATAAGTAATAGGAACTTAATATGATTACTACATGGTGTAATGTTTACTGTAATAATCATAAAAGTATGATTAAAAAATATGATTAAAAACTAATTTAAAATAATTACTCCCATATTAATACTTTGTGTTACTTTCATGCAATCAACAGTGGACAAAATAGGCATATATCTTTATGAATATGAATTTATTTACTCTGGCTTTTTATATATTTACTCTTTAAGTCCATACAGGGATAACTGCAGTTTACACACCAATCTTTATTTTTTCTGAGGTTCCTTCTTTAGTTCTCAGGTTGTTCAATAAAATCTGGCATTTAAATATGTTGTCTTCAAGTCTATCTAGTGAATATGTCTTCTTGTGACACCATATTGAGCCTTACAGGTCTGATCCATCGTTATTCTTTTTTTTTCTCTTCTCTTCTTCAGCCTTGTCCTCAGGTTAAGTTGGTTTCATTTTTTTCGATTGCTGTTGGTTGTATGTTTATGCTTCCGTTTTCTGTGGTTGCAACATTTTCGTTTGCAGTGTTTTTCGGTTCCATTTGAGTTTTTGTGTGTTTTGGAGTTTGCGTCATTCACGTGTTTGCTGCTGTCCGTTTTTATGAGTCAGAGATGAATATATCGGTATAAAGTCCAACCAGCATTTTTAGTCAGAAAGTCACTCTTTCTTGATATTTTCTGAAATTGCTATTTGAAAGTTAGAGTGACAGGATGTTTAAACAGGAGAATAAACAAAATTATTGAAAACGAAGCGTAACATATGAGACGGTAGAGCTAATTGTAATACAGATTATAATGGATATGAGGTTTACGCTTCTCAGTGGTGATTATTGGATCAGAACCAAAATAGTACAAAACTTCGGTGTTTATAGGAATATTTTTCATCATCTTTCTTGAGTTTTTCAGAGCCCGGATAGCTCAGTCGGTAGAGCATCAGACTTTTAATCTGAGGGTCCAGGGTTCAAGTCCCTGTTCGGGCGGTATCTTTTTTTCCCCCCCTTTCCTTCTGAAATTTCGTCTGGGCGTCAACATTGACCTAAAATTGTTCTGTTCCGTTTAAATACCTAGATTGGGAATAGTTCCGAAAAAACCTGACTGTAAATAAACCTGCAAGGAATCAGAACGAGAAACGAGGACTTGGAATGAACAGCATCTACCGGTGAGGAAAAGCAGGACAAGTATTCTCTGAGGAAGACTCACAATCGAGAAAAAATATGCAAGGAAAAGTAGTATACAGCCTGGAGGTCATAATTTTCATATCAGTCAAACTCATGACTTTCCTTCCCAACACTTGACACTGATTTAAAGTAATCCTTTCGTGATGCCTTCGGTCATATGATCGACTCATTGTCCGAGTATATATATATATATATATATAGCAAATGGTGCGGACCGTGTGTCCTGGATGAAGTATACACTCGAGAAAATTTCCAAATACAGACAAGAGATGTCGAGATAAAATACTACTACTACCAATAATAATAATAATAATAATAATAATAATAATAACAGTATGCATCTGCTTATCTCTGCATTATTTCCCATACTGACTGGGCTGATCTGAGTTTAAATGCGTTACTGTTCATTTACTTCGTTAACAGAATTCTTTTTGCAGCGGTTGTGTGTTCTGGGGGGAATGTTTTTGTTTTAGTGATAATGACCACTCCAGGAGGGAATAATGTTGATCTTCTTTTAATGAAGATAACCGAACCTGAGTTCAACTGGATAGTTTACGTGCTCTAACGCCGATGCAGACGAACTTTACACGTCACACCAGAGTCAGCGAGCATCCAGAACCGCACCTTTACAATCCATCCTGGCTCCCATTAACAATATCTCTCCATGTCAAAATTAAGATTGAATTAATTAAAACAGTTGAATGTTTAAGTATTTATCTCACCAAAAATAAGGGGAGGAAATAACAAAAGGAAGTCAATACCAGAGGTATGGTTCAAGCTTTTCATTGGTTTTATATTGAGTATCTTTACAAAGTACATGTATAACAAGTAAATAAAGTATTTTCTAGAGACAGTTGCAGGCTCCGCTGCATTAAACTACTCACAACAAAATTACACAAACTAAGTGCAATAAATAAAAACACAAGCAAGAACAAAATACAAAGAAAATAAATAATATAATATCCTTGTGATATTTGTAAGGACATAAACAATTTAGCCTCATAGTGAGTTCATATATTTGAAACAGGCTAATTGAATGATTGCAGTGTGAAAACTCGCCGTGCTGAGGCATCGTTTTGTGTTTGAGTTGTTTGTTTGCTGTAGTTTCTGTTGGTCGTCTTCCACTTCCTCTGTCTGGTTTTCCAGTGAGTGATGCAAACTGTCATAATCATAATCAGCAACCCAGAACACACAGCTGCAGAGTACCAGTGCTGGAACAGAAACTGGGAGGAATCTGGAAGTGCACACATCCAAGGACACGACATTAACCTAAATGTAAAAATACACAGCTTGTTTACAGTTTATTGTAATAACTGTACCTCGTAAAACAATGCATTTTATATCATCTTGTAGAGTCATGGTAAATATAAAGAGCTCACAGGAGATAAAAGGTCTCTAACAAAATGGATTCTGGTTTCTTTCTCTCCGTTTCAGAAAGTAACTAGGTTACCAAAATGTCTGTTTGTGGTTTTGATGGTGATGATGATAATGTAAAAACAGAGTTTGTTATTCTGATTATTCTGATTCCAATTAATTGCCAAACTAGTCAAGAGGGGCAGTGTAAGAAAAACTAAGTACACCCCTGCTGCTTCGGCGCATGTGATTTAAGAAGGTAGCAGACAGAGGATCAGCTCTTTGAGAGCAGAAAGTTTGACAGGTTGCTGCTCTGAAGCATTGTGTGTGTTAAAACAATGCCAGAATGGAAATACATCAGCAAAGCCCTTAGCTTATGTTCACACAGCACGTCTTCATGCTCAATTCAGATTTTTTTGCTGAAGTACGATATTTTTTGTGTGGCTCATGCATTAGTTCATGCCACTAATTAAATGCAACTGCAATCAGACTCCTGTGTGAACAGATTACGACTCCAAAGCACAGAAGAAGAACGTTGGCGCCACACAGCAGCGCTCTGTTTACAGAAGTATTGATGGATGCTGTCAACTATAGATTAATGTTAAAGTTATCCAGCGATGGGAGCCGACAGTATCGTCACAAGATCATAACAAGATGCAGGAAGCTGATAAAAAGAAATCACAGCAACAGCCTTTAGTGGAGCACTGACTGCATCTTCTGTAAAGACGTTTGGATGTGGAGTCGGACCAGGAGTGGTAGGATTTGGATGTGGTGTGCGTCACTGACTCAGACTGCTTTCATAGGTTCATAATAATAACTTTCACCCATTGATTACATCCAGATTTATAGCGTCTGGCTTCTTTTGATGCAGAATAATGATGCATGTCTCACATTAATGATGTAAAAGTCATATTAAATGTACAAATCTGATTTTTTTGCGGAGTGAAAAGATCAGAATTGTTCCGTTCAGATTGTTGTGAGAAAGTCAGATTCAGGTCACATTTTCCTGCTGTGTGAATGTAGCTTAAACAATCGAGGAAGGGTTAATAGAACCTCTTTGGGTTTGTTGAACTTTTCTCTAGCAATAGGGGGAACTCATTAACTCCACATAAACTGCTATTTATGTGGCAGTTTATGTGGAGGCAGTTAATGAAGTTCATCCCTAGAGTTTCATTGTAGGGATGAAGTTCTGAGCCCAATGATGTTAGCATATCAGGCAGATTACTGCTGGAAGGAACAATTTTGATCCTAAAACGGAGGAATGCTTACTCTGAATCCGTGTTCCTTTTCCAATTATCACACGTCCATTCATGTTGGCAATGCAGTAATACAGGCCCAGATCCCCCACTTCGACACCAGTGATCTTCAGAGCTAGAGACCGATTCATGAGACTCGCTGAATGACGAAGACTGAGCTGAAACACTGAAAACAAAAATGGTAATTGTTAATGTTTAATTTGGACTGTCACAAAAAATTGAATCCTTCTGGATCGGGACTAAAAGTTCTGGCCTACACTCAACCGGCCGTCCCTCCCTGAGGCTGGCGTGGAGGACCATGGTTGGAATGAAGCCTGGGTTTTGTTTAAGCCACGTTGTCGTGTCGTACAGGTAGGAGATGTTGCACCCCAGAGTGACGTTTGAACCAAAGTGGACCTGCTGGACCTCAGCAGCTGGAACGAACAGCATCCAAAACCCGGACATGGTAATAAAACCTGGAGGGGATCAAATGGACCAAAGCAGAACAAGTTTAGACAAAACATTCAACTTTCTGACAGTACCAGACCGAATGTACAGAACAGTGGCTGGTTGTTATCTGAATGGACTGAATGTACGTTCTGGACCCAAAACAGAAACCATGACCCAGAAAAGTTTTTACTGTCAACAGTAATGTGTAAGCAGGAATGGGGAAGTTTCTTGAGATCAGAACTTGATCAGAACTTGATTGATGGAGACGCGATGGATGGACAGGGCCACCAGGAAGTGGCGTTCCATCAGGAAGTTGAGGTTTTCCCTGCTCAGGAAGTTTTCCAGGGTTTCCTCTGGGGAGAATTGAGGCTTTCTTGCCTTGAGTACTTGAGGTCATGACAGAGGGAGTGAGGGAAGGATTGGTTTACTGGGGATTGTTGCACAGAGACAGGGACTCCATACAGACGAATTATAGATTATAGTAAGAGGGGAAGTCTTGGAGAGCAGGAACTCTGGTAGTTCGGTACGATGATCAGATTCCACTGTGGGAAAGTGAATTTTCACTTTGTTCTTAGTGGTGGAGAAACATGAGGCTTGGCAGGAACAGAGAGGATTATGACATTAAATGTTTTATTTCAGGCAAACAGCACCAACCTTTATTTCTCAGCTTAAATGTAATTATTTAATGTTTTCTGTAAGCAAACTTCCTGTCGGCCATATTGGAGGACTCATGCTAGACTGGTAGCTATAGCAACATTAATGTTCTTTGAACAGCAGCAGCTGCTGGTCAAGCAGGTTGAGTCCGAGCCAACATGGCTGCTGGGCCCCATAGGTATTTGGTCATACTGGACCCAGTTCCCAGGCCGCTTGACTACAAACTCTACAATTGTTTACATTTCTGCTGTTGTTTGCACAGTTTTTATTGTCACAAATACACAAAACATTTTAACATTGTTACTTTTAAAGTTATCCAACTCAACTTTGCATTCCTTTGGATCAGAGTATTCTAGTTTTGATATTTTATATTATCAATTTAGTCCTTGTCTTTGTTTTTAGTATATTTTCATAATTTTTAATTGTAAATGTCTCGATTTTCTGTGACTTTGTTGCTGTTACACCTGAATTTTCCCACTGTGAGAAAATAATTATATTCTATCAACACAGAGCTGAAAATTATATTGAATTATAATTAACAGAGTGCTTACTGCTTAGACACAATATTTGATTATTTAGATCAGTAGCAATCAATTCTATTTTAAGCAATAATATGGTGACTAATTTTTTCCTAAAATGTCATGGACCGTACAGGGACCGGTACCGGTACCGGTCTGTACGAAGTGGAGCTCATGTCTTGAGCTCTACTCAGGACATGAGGTTGTTTCACCAAATGTGAAATAGGTGCATGATTGAAGACATTTGAGTTCTCTGATCTGCTCAGTCTTTAAACCATGATTCAATTAAGGCACCAAGTAGTTAAAAATATCAATGAATAAAACGTTTATTAAGCCACCAAACTCTGGATTGAATCTGCTTTTTGGCATTCAAAGAGGCTTTATCCATTAATTAAAAAACTAATGCTGTTGTTCTTGTCCCTCAAGTTCCTGGTTCTGTTGTTTTTACTTCAGTTTGTAGATATTTAGTTATTTTTAGATTAGATATTTTTTTTTTAAATTCTTTTACATCTTCCTCATGGTTAGGATGGTAAAATGCATATCTCTATGCCAACTGCCACCATAATTCAATGTTCCCACATCTTCATCAAAGATTGTAATAAAAGCCACAGATTTATTAAAAGTCATAGCTGAGGTGATCCCACTGTGTGGAGGTTTACTGATCCCACTGGCTAAACGTGAATCTATCAGAAAGTAAAAGATTTTTGCTTTACTTACGAATGAGAATCATCATAGTCCAGCCTGTCTTCATCTGGTTTATCGTTGTGTGGGTGAGAGCAGCTTCAGTTTCTGCATATCACTGACTTCCTTTTAACAGCCCACTCTTTCCACTGAAAGCCCACTTCTCTCTTCTGTTTGATTCCCCCTTCCTAAAACCTCCTTCAGCTTTGTTTGAGATAAAATCAAGATCAATTCAAAGTTCATGTCTGTGTTATGTTGTAGTTTTTTAATTTTTGGGTTTAATTTGAAGATAAATAAACTTTTTTTACTGGCAACATGAATTGGGTTTTGTTGTGCTTCTGCGCTGAAAGTGTGAAATGGCTAAACAGGAAATGAAAGCCACAAAACTAGCAGGTATTTTGAAAGCTAAGTTATGGAAAACAAACAACAGAGATATAATGGAACTAAATAAACATAAATATTTAAACCACAACTTTTGCTTTGTCTGTGTTGCCAATTGAAGATGGATGCAAGATGAATAATTCAGATTCATTTGAATTAAAATAATTTAAATGACATTACTCTGACAGATGTGCTTTACTTTCTTTTGTTGCCAATAGTGATCTTCAAATTTGAAAATAAAATGTTATCCCAGGGTAATATCTTTTATCAATCCATATAGGAATAATTCAGACTGAGCTGGACAAATATATTTAGTGAATACTTTATATCAAATCTCCCATCCTAGAACAGTCACAAGCTGCCCAGTCATTCCTGCTCTAGTGTGTCCCTGTCCAAACTCCTAGTGAATGAAAAAGAAGTGCTTAGTATGTTCCTAAACTTAACAGAAGTAAAAATACCTTCAGAAAATATGTTGGTCTGACAGGTTATGACTTATTAAAAGGCATCAAGGAGCTCTTTGTAATTCTCCTTCTCATGTTTCTCTAGATAACATGTAATGATCCCCAGAGGCTTTGCTGTTTTACTGTTATGATAAAGAATATACTTTGTTTTGAATGAGACATTATATCTCGTTAAAACTAAAAACATGCTTTCTTGTTATAATGATATAATGCTCCTGACTTTATTGTCCATTTAAAGACTTCCATACTTTACAAAAGTTGTTTTTTTATTTTACTTTTTTTATTATTTATTATTTTTTTATTTCCTTTATTTTACCAGGTAAACCCCGTTGAGATCTAGATCTCATTTTCAAGAGGGACCTGGGCAGAAGTCTGCGTAACTTGTGTTAAAACACAAAAGTTACGCATGATTTTAAATATGTAAATTGAGATTGCGTCATTACGCGACTACCTGCTACTTTTAGAACAACCAATCGCTGCCCTCCTTACTGGGGAGTTGGCCACAGCGCGAAGCGGCTTCATGGTGTCCTGCTGACAGGAGTCCAACCAGCTGACTGCTCTGCTGTCTGTTAAACAGCGATGAAAGCCCCGCTGGTTCTGACAACTTAAGAACTGTTCCGAATTTAAAGTGACGGACTGAGAGGACCGGAAGAGAGCGGAAGGCACCGGAAGACGGAGCGATCTGAGGTGAACCTTAGTATTAGCTTGTTTGTAGCTGTCAGTGCTAGCATTTAGCTCACTTAGCTCGTTCCTGCCTCTGACAGAGAGTCAGGAAGGGCAGGTTTTTATTTCCAGTCGGCGTAGTAGCAGTTAATATTCTTCTCAGTCAGATACTTTCTACAGAAAACCCAGGAAGATCAGGTTTTATCTGGTGTGCGAGTCTGAAATAAACCTTTAGTTCAGAACACGCTGTTCTGAATCTTCTGGTTTCAGTCTAAGTGACACCACCATTTATTTTTTGACTTAGTTGAAATTTAAATATATTATTTTCTAAGAAAAAACACTTAAAATCCAGGTGTTTAATTTTTTTGTGTTTTGTTCATATTTTCTTCCATTTTGTAACTTTAAAATAGACCTTTAATTCACAGGTTATTGAGGTAGTGATCAAAATCTGAGTAAAATTAGTTTATTAAAGATTGGACCAAGAATTGGGGACGTGTGTTTTATTTTTAGTTTGATTTAAAGTTCCTACCTCGAGGAAATTTGAAGCACCTTGTAGCTTTTGGGGTTTTTATTTAATTTTAATTTAGTTTAATTTAAACTAAACTTAAGGATTAAAAGAAGTTGAAACCTTTAAAACTGATGAAAACATGAAGACTGACTGTTTTATACAGGCAGTGAAACCAGGTGAGCAGCTGGTGGGCGTGGCCTGTCTGTAGCAGGAATGCAGATTGTTTAGTGTCTCCACCTTTTTTTATCAGGTTCCTTCCTCCATTTTTCACCTCCGGTTCTGTTTGAACGACTCGCTCCATGACCTGCAGCAGCTGCGTGTTGCTGCGGGCTGCAGTTTTTTTTGTTTGTTGTGCCTCTGCTGCTGTTTCTTTCTTTCTTTTTTTTTTTTAAACAATGTACTCCCTGACCTCCACCTCAACCTCAGCTACTTTTGTGCCAGAAGGAATATTGTTTAGTCCTATTCATCAGCAGTCTGTGGTGCTACTGTGACTTTCTCTTGATGTGGTCCAGTGGTGTCCATGTTACAGAAACATGATTATGTTTAGCTTTGATAAACTTGATTTTATTTGGTCTTCATGTTTTTTTTTTTCATCCTAGTAATCAGAAATGTGACTCTGTCCTTGGCTGTCAAACATCTCTGCTGTAGTTTGATCACAAAAAACACCCAACTCCTATTTTGACTGACCTCTACCAGGTCCTGGAGTCATTAGTGTGGAAATAAACCTTGATCCAATACAGCGTAACATTAACTTTAGGGTGTTTAGCCGCTATCCTAGTTTCATGTTCAAACCATCTTTTCTGTGCATCACATTGGACAAGGATTGTATCCCCTACTCCAACATCTGTCTGTATATTCGGCCAGATGGCGACTTAAAGAGGAGTTCTGAAAGAGTTGTAACAAACCAAAGTCCAGATAAACTGATTCATGATATCTGATAAATATGTTGTTTTTTTAGGATGGCAGGAGTGTTTGACATCGACCTGGAGACGGAGGACGGCAGCGACACAGAGGTGAGCAGTGATTGGATCACACATCGCCGTGATGTAACAAAGACAAGCAGTGACCTTTAACCTTTCATCTCTAGGAGGACGCGTGTGAGGCGACGGTTGTTGAACCCGACAGGTAAGTTCAGACGAAGCCCAGACAGATGTAGGTGCTGCAGCGAGCTGATTTCTCCTGCTGTGATGTCATGGCAGCGGTCAGACGGAGGAGGTGGAGCTGACCAGTGAAAACGTCAACAGAGACAGCGAGAGAGTTGGACCGGACTGCTTCGAGCTCCTCACCGTTCTGGGCAAAGGGGCCTACGGCAAGGTGAGCCGTGCTCTGCTCTTGGTGTCTGGTTTCAGAACATGTCTGCCATGGAGTCATCAGTCTGCCACCACTGAACAGAGAGAGAACAGTTTTGGCATTTTGGTAGCACAACATCTCAGTGAAGACTTGTAGAACCATGCTGCTTTAGGATGCACACCACCAGCCCGGTTCAGTCCGGTTTATTCCAGCTGCAGTCCGTTTGTCTAGAAGGTCTGGTTCGTTTGGGGAGGTGTTGATGCGTAATCAAACTCTGATGCCGACCAAACTCTGGTCCGTCTACTGACCTCGGTCTGGGTTCGGTTGAAGTGAACTCAGCTGCGGGTCAAATACATATGTGAACGCCAAGCGGACCGGAGACCGCTCCAAAAGCAGGAAGTGGACTACAGCACAGGGCATTCTGGGTAAATACAACCAAAACAAACACACAAGTCTAGCACTACCAGGAGAAATGACTTGTGGTCAAAGACAAAAAATAAATCCTACCACCTCTGACATCTGACACCTCCGTTTTTGGTTCTTGGTGCAGCGCCCCCACAGGCGAGGAGGGGAACAGGTGTTTTAATTAGTTTGGTTGGTTTGACTCAGAGCAGTGAGAAGGAGAACCACAGCAGCTGGAGATGGAGCAGATGTTGCAGTTTTGGTTCCAATAGAATCAAATCTATCAGAGGGGAAATAGGCCTGATGGAGACCAGGACAAACGCCTTCTAGTACAGCCAGGCATGGCGGTGAAGGGCTGATGCTGCGGCCCCTTGCATTCAAATATGAGTAGTACGGTGGATCTCGAAGGTCAACAGAAGGATCCCTATCGGTATCCAGTCTGGTGAAAAATCAGGTCTGCAGATGTTCACAGTCTGAAACTGGATGGATTGGCGGACTGGTCTGAAAATGTCTAAAACTTTTATTTAGGATTGAATCAGGAGTTTTGTGCTGAACTATTTTAATATTCTTCAACTTTCCGTCGTTCTTTAAGGTTTTCCAAGTGAGGAAGGTTCAGGGTCCCCAAACAGGAAAGATATTCGCCATGAAGGTCCTGAAGAAGGTAAGCTGGTGCTGGACCTGGGCTGTCTCCATCTTTTATCTTTGGTTCAAATTTGGACAGAAATGTGTCAAAAACGGGAAAGTTTGTAACATAAAACACAAACAGTTTTAGAGAAGTGAAAAAAATAGGATGAATTACTAAAGGGAGAGACGCTGAGTTAGAAAATGAGATACAGGTGAGTGAGACGGTAAAAGAGGAGCGGTGCAGACAGCTGACAGAGAAATGGTTCGAAAGATGAAAACTGGACAGCAAAAACAGAGCATTTAATATTTAGACCTTTGTTTAAACATTTCTCTGACTCCTGCAGGCTAAGATCGTCCGTAACGCCAAAGACACGGCTCACACCCGAGCCGAGCGCGAGATCCTGGAGAAGGTCAGACACCCGTTCATCGTGGACCTGCTGTACGCCTTCCAGACGGGAGGAAAGCTCTACCTCATCCTGGAGTGTCTGAGCGGTAAGCTGGTGAAACCCGATGATGATGATGGTGATGATGATGATGACCTTCAGCTGTTCTCTGGGTCACCAGGAGGAGAACTGTTCATGCAGCTGGAGAAGGAGGGAATCTTCATGGAGGACACGGCCTGGTGAGATCTCTGTCTGCGTTGAGGTCAGAGAGTGTTAGGTAAATTGTATTATTATCAACTATTTGTTATATTGTTACTATGCTCTTAGATTATGTAGTCTTACTTATTCTAGTCTAATCATATGTTCTATGATTGTTAACCACTTGTTTCCTTCCTCAGAGGAGGCCTTTCTGAAGAAGAGCAGTGACAGCAGCTCTTCACAGAATGGCCTGCTTTG
>NW_006800948.1:36729-39126 GCF_000485575.1 Poecilia formosa | reverse complement strand
CATTTTGGCTAATTTTACCGAATGAAACATACTGAATAGAAATAGTACAGTTTAGGCCAAATGCTTCTGACTCTCCACAGGTTATTAACTACATTGAAGCTTTCTTTAGCATTAAGGCTAATTTTTAGCATCGGAACGCTGGGTCCAAACCGACGGGCACACTTTGGCAGGCCCCTCAAAATTTCTGCAGGAATTTTCTAGTTACTATTATTGCTACAGCTCTTTCTGTTTTCTGTCAAACTCCTCTGGAGTACAGTCATGTCACACTTTCTCCTATTCTTTCAATGTATTTTTCTCTTGTGCTCTGTTTTTATCCCTTTCTATGCATCCTGCTTGTCTACTTTTCTGTATGCCTTCTACTTCTACTGGTTTTACTATCTTTTAAGGTCTTCTGCAATCTTTAATCAATTCATATATCAAACTGTTCTGCCTCTTCTGCTACTTTATGCTTTTTGTTTTCCTGTTTCACGTCTTCAAATATTTCTGGCTTTGTAATAATTTCTGCTTCTGCTATTTTATGCTTTTTCCTATGTTGCTATGTTTCACTGTTCAAGTGTTTCAACTATTTCTGGTTTTGTACTGATTTCCACTTCTGCTAATTTATGCTGTTTGGTACTGTTAAGGAAGAATTTCTAAAATAGTTAACTTTGGTAAAAGTTTGGCTCTCTCTCTCTCCCTTAGATCCCAGGTCCTCTCGGCAGGCCACGTGTAGCCACAAGGAAAACAAGAATGCGTGATGACATCACAGAATTACAGAATTTAATCCAATATAAGACTATGCATAAACTTAAAAGTAAGACAATGCACAAACTTACACCAGAAACTGCAGAACAACAGAAACATACATTCATTACCTGAGACAAAAAGATAGAAAAGAAAAAGGCAAAGACAAAGAAAAGGCAAAGAAAAGGCAAAGACGTCTTTGGAGAAGTTGCAAGCGCAAAATCTGATTTGTTACTTCTGTGTAGAAAGTTTTATCCTCTTGTATTTAATTTATTCAAATAAGGCGTATCTTTGCTCATCCAACCAGGAGCTATCTCTGACTCTCTTTCTGAAGCCTAAAACCCCTGCCGTGTTTACAGCCTCTCACAGATGAGTGTGAAAAGCTACAACTTCCACTGTATTGTTCTCCCACAGACAAAAGGCAGTTCAAACGATCCTAGCAAACCATCTGCTGGAACTACAAGTAAAATAAAGGTCAATAGGCCAGAATAAGTTACTGATTTAAAACCACAATTAGGCCATTTAAATCAAGACAAGTTAAGTTTTAAAACTAGCTTATTTTAAATTTATTTTCTCAACAGTACGTTTCACTGTTCAACTGTTTCAACTATTTCTATTTCTTCTCCTTTTTTCTACTTCTTATGCTTGTCTCTACTTTGTCTTGCAATTCTGCAGCAGTCATTCTGCAAATATGCATTCTCATGGCTGTTTTGCTAGGAACAGCTATTTTTCTAGTTATTATAGTTTATTCATTTTTCTTCCGTCACCATTAATGCGGCCCGTACCGCTGTGTGCACCCCCACAAAAGTGGTATCAAAACATTCAGCTTGATCCCGAGAAGGGAGCTATTGCTTTTAGTGGGATTCTGAGTTAAAATGACGACAAAAATCGAGGCTGAGTGTCTCACAGAATCAGTAATCTTTCTCTCTGAAATACACACACAGCACAGTGGATTTCTGACTCCAAAAACTCTTTTTAACTCCCTATCATAGGCACAAATATCGGCCTATTGGTCTAAAAGTCGGTCATGACATGGATACACATGCCTGCTCCCGTAAAAAAAATTTAAAATTTTGCTAGAGCTTATGGTTTTGTGTCAGGGTCCTTCAGACCGACGCTGGGTGTCTCACAAGTATAGAAACTCTGTCTCCAGCATACTGTCTGACAGAGAGAACCAGCCCAGGTGTAGATAATTAATTACCATAGCAACGGGTCCAGAGAGAGGCAGTGAGCAGTCTCACAGCAGAGACGGGTCTCACAATGCATTGTGGGAAAGATACATATTTCCTGTAACTATTCATATTTTGCTTACATAAAATTATTATTTCTTGGAACATTTGAGTGTGAATTAAAATCCTTAGTATGAAGGTTGAAATTTCTAGAAATAAACAATTACCCACTTTTTTTTATTTCCGACTGTGGGTGAGAACCACGTGTGAAGCTTATAATCGTCAGTGGGACTTTACTGTGCTTGACGTTCAACCATTGTGTTGTAACAGTGAACCTGGTCAGCCATTGCACTTTGGTGATGAACCATGTCAAGCATGTCAGTAGTGAGGGCAAGTCCAATTATATGAACTGTAGTTAGAACGTTGGGTCCAAAGTGACAGGCACCCTTCTGCAGGCCCCATTTAAATTTCTTCAGGAATTTTCTAGTTTAGTATTACAATGCTT
>NW_006800948.1:26443-35847 GCF_000485575.1 Poecilia formosa | reverse complement strand
AGCCGTATTAGCTCCTGGAGATGTGATGTCAACGCCTTAGGTGCAAAGAGCCCATTAATCCGGGGGGCACTCGTTTAATAGAAGGCATATTGCGAAAATAACTTGCTGGATATTGAAGGTTCCAGTTGTTATCGATACATGGGTAAGTATATCATCTCACAGGACATTTAAAGAACTACTTACAATTAAAATAAGGAAGGTTTATTTAGGCAGACGCTTGAAACTCCGGCGTAAAAGGGTTAAAAACCACAGCTAGTATTTTACAACAAAGCTTACTGGGAGGGGAAAAGATGGAGAGGGAGTGAAAAGTAAAGAAGAGACATAGGGAGAGAAAACAGGACCTTTAATCCAGTCGGGGGTCTTGGCAAATACCTCTCAGAGATGTTTTTATTGTTTTAATAACACCAGCATTGCAGTGGATTTGTTTTGATCTTGTAAAATTATAAATATTGATTTTTGTTATGGGAGAAGAGTTTCAGTGGTTAGACAGGAAAGACACCTCTCTCTAAAAACCAAGATAAACCTTGCTTCTTTTAGCCGCTAGAAGTATGGTTCCTGAATGTTGTCTTCAGTTGCTAATAAAAAAGAAGCTAAAATATAGTTGTAGTTAGTGGCACAAAAAGTGAGCATGCAGTACATGCAATGCATAGGGGCGCCACACCAGAGGGGGCGTCAAAACCCCGTCTGGAGGGGGCGACGCGCCGATGATGTGTTCGCATCCACTTGACCGCCCTTACGCTCTTTCACCTCGTGCCCATAACAGGGTAAACATAGCGAGTTTTACCTTTCATGTACCTTCGTGTCGGGGAGGGAGGGGGGGTAGGTAGAGTGAGCGTATGTTATGTATGCATCCACCTGAGAAATGCAGCACGTGTGCTCCTTCACCTTCACGTACCTTCCTTCGGGCTGGGGGGGGAGCGATTTATGTGTTTGCATCCACCTGAATTATATGTAGTTCCGACCCTGGCTGTAGTCCAACTTCTTCCTCCTTTTAGGACATATCTAGATAAACAGAGAATACTTTGATTGTAATGTTAACTGATAAAAGGAACACCACCTGGCAAATTTATATAATATTTGTCTGATAGATTTGGTCCCTCGTAGTGTAAGACACCTTCCAGGCCTCTTTCTTAAAGAAGAAAGAGAAAAAGGTCTGCCACTGTTTGTGCTGCCAATGCAGACACTTGCTTTAGTGCCTGTTTGATATCACAAAGTAGCTTGTTCCCAGTGTGAGTCGAACTCACATTCCATTGTCCTGGATATTGTTTTATAGCTCTCATCTTTGCAAATGATGTGGTTCTGGTAGTAGTATCTCCATCTACAACCATCACTATGCAGAAGAGCAGCATAGAACTATCAGATTCGTATGATAACATTTTACAGTGGTTCTCTACTGTAAATGAGTTGGAGAGCATTGTCAGAGGAATTTCCTAATGAAGCTTTTCCCTCTAGGGCATAATGTGGAATAAGTTAAAGATTATAGGTATATGTGAATATACATTTATATGTTTGTCTTCAGATAATATTTGATCTGATATGCAAGTATACTAGTATGCAAATTAATTCACTGCAGAACTAAAACCTTACATAGTCCAAACTCAAAACTCAAAGATTGGATTTATTGTTTCATAAATCTTTCTGCATTTACATTTGTCTTGTTGAGACTAACAAAATGCATGTTAATGATAAAAAAATTCAATTGCTAGTAGTTTTTTCAGCACGTGCTGGTTTTCTCTGCTCCACCTTAGTGCTGCCTCACAAGCCTTCTTCCTTAGGCTGGAAAGGAACTGAAAGCACCTGAGCAGAATGCTTTAATCACATCTGGCTGGCACATTGGAGCAGCTTAATTGCATTGAGGAAAATGTCAGAAAGCAAATGAGTCCAACATGTCAATGTGTTAATTCCACTATCGATTTCATTGATGCGTCATTCACACTCTTACCTCTCATTAAAACTGACCTGTCAGATAACATGCACATTGCACTTGCACAAACATGGCCTTTATTCCTGTCTTCCAATAAGCACATTCACAATTCTGTTTACTCCAGGCTGTTATTTAATAAAATAAAAACTAAATGTTCTGCAACAGAATGTTGCTGCAGGAAGACCATTTGTTACGCATTGTAACCCGAGATTCTATGAGTATAGGCGCAGCCCTTTAAGGCTATCATTAGTGGGCACTGAAAAAAGCTTAGTCCATGCCCACCTATTGGGTGGACCCCACCCCGGTCTGTATAAATAACAGTCAGATCGGACAAATGGCTCCCTAACAGCCATTTTCTTCAGGCATTCAGGAACCAGTGAGGCCCACAGCTTAAAGGGCTGCGCCTATACTCATAGAATGTGGGGTTACAATACGTAACAAATGGTCCATTTCGTATAGGCTTTGCCCTTTAAGGCTATTGCTAGTGTTAAAGGCGAAGCAGGATGTAGTCTA
Source organism: Poecilia formosa (assembly GCF_000485575.1). NCBI lineage: Eukaryota > Metazoa > Chordata > Actinopteri > Cyprinodontiformes > Poeciliidae > Poecilia > Poecilia formosa. The sequence goes on along the minus strand of NW_006800948.1, from coordinate 33,410 downwards.
TGCCTCACTGGGTCCATCCACACTACCACCATGAAGCATCTGTTTGCACATAAAAAAAAAAAACAACAACAAAAAAAAAACAGTCTCAGTCCAATTACGCACTCCCGGCCTCCCATACAGTAGAAGGAGAGATAGAAGAACAGCTTCTGGTTAGAAAGACCTGCTGCTGCGAATAGGAACAACGAACTGCAACAATGTAATGATTAACAGAGCAGGTAACTTGTATAGCATTTTGGACAACCATGTTGTTCTTAAATAGACATAGAACTCCACAGGAAAAAATAACAATGATATCAGCCGAAACATGCATTATGATGCAGCAGAAAAGGCCACCGAGTGTGAACGGACACAACACAGGGGAAAAACCTGGCCCGTTTAACCAATTACAGCAGAAGACATGAATCGTGACCGAAAAACATCATGTCACCCTGTGTTACATGCAAGGGTGAGACAATATCAATACGTGATAAAAATAATTATTCTGTCATAACTCCAAGAACAGAACAGTCTTTGTGTTGCTACGCTGTGCTGCAGAAAAAGAGGGAGCCATTTTCCAGTCTGACCGTTATTTATACAGACCGGGGTGGGGTCCATCCAGTAGGTGGGTGTGGACTAAGCTTTTTCAGTGCTGCACTCCACGCGAGGGATAAACCCACTAGCGATAGAACAAAGATCACCATGACTCTGGGCAGCAGACCTTCCCAAAGATGACATATTCAATTGTTCATTTGCAATCAAACACTTTAGCCATATAGAAACACTTTATAAAATTAGTAAGAATAAGAACAAAAAAGAAAAAGTCAGAAAAGTGAGAAGTGTTTATCTACAAACAATGTTCAAAGTCAGTTCCCAGGGGATCGGCAACGAGGGGTCCGGACTGAAAGGGAAGTGGATAGACGGTGAGTTTGAGGCCCAAAGGAATATTGTCTACTGAATGATTACTGGATATTTCTTACTTTGACTTCAGCAAACTGGACTGAGGAGAGCACGGAGGCTTTTCAGGAGGAGATCTTGACGGAGGCGTCCAACTGTGGGCCAACTGAGGGTCTGCAGATGCGGTACGGCGTTGGAGGGAGGACAGGTAAGATATGCAGCTCACCGAGGATCAGAGTGAGGGATTCAGCCAACGTGGAGTTCCAGAAGAGTTCAAAGACAGCGGGAAGGTGAGTGGATCTTGGGCATCCGGCGGGTAATGTCCGCCAACGTCACAAGGAGAAGTTTCACAGGAAAAAACAACCAGGAGCTCGGGGCTTCGAGTGGATAGGACCACAACGACACAAAGAAGGTTCCTGAGGAGGAGGCACAAAGACTGATTACTAGAAATCTTCACAAAGAGTAACTAGGAAAACACAAGTGGCTGTCAGTACCGATACTGGTTGTACACTCTGGCCTGTTGGCTGAATCCCCCTCTTAAGCTCCTCTTGATAAGATGATGACTTGCAGGTGAGCAGGATAATCAGCGGCAGAAGATCACGCCCTCCAAAACACACCTTCAGACCGGCCTCTGGTGGACAAATGAAGAAAAGCAGCAAAACCACAAACCCAGGAACCCAACAATAACATTATAGATTATTATAATTATAATGTATTGAAGAATGCCTGAGGAAAACGGGAGGACAATTACAATAAATTTTAGTTGAAGCAATACTAGACCCTTCAATATGACAGTGAGCATCTTTTACAAAGCCTTCTATCTCAGATGTCAGAGATGGTTTATGGCTAAAGAAGCAGCTTGCTGAAATTAGTTCAGTTAAAAAGGGCAAAAGTAGCTATTTGGAGGTTAAGGTATGAAATCGCCCCACAGCCTGTTAAAGTTCAGGCTTTTATAGATATCTTTTATTTAATGGTCTTTGCTTGTAATGAAGTTCCTTTCTTTTCAAGAGATAAACACATATGTAAAAAAAAAAAAAAAAACACTGGAAATGTATATGTGAACATTTGTTTTGAAATAACTGAATATATGAAATGGTCCTAATTTTTTTCTACCTAAATGAGTTGTTCAGAACTAATTATCACCTAAGACAAAAAAAGCAGTTGACAGAAGGGTCAGGAAAACAATACAGGGCTAAAATACAAAAATAACGCCAAACCATTTTTAGACAGGTTATTCTGACTGGCAAAGTCTCACACTGTCACTGCTGTGACACATAAATAACATTAAGGATACATCACTAATTCAGCTGTCATGCTACTACAGTGGATACTTGGGATGTTGAGGGTTGCAGATCTTTGAATTATTGACAGTCCTGGAATAGAACTCTGGAGTAGAAGTTGTACCCAAGCCGAAAAGAAAATACATCTTTTGCCATTTAAAGCATGAGTAGTATGTGTAACCATTCACTGAGATTTTTCACTTGCCTTTTAAATGAAAGAAAAGTTCATCTAAAGTGTTCTATTTGATGCAATATTAAAACAAGAAGAAAAATAATTATTCACCAGTGAGAAAGTGGGAAAATGTGAATATTTGAAATGCACCTGTGCTTGTCTTCCAGATGAGCTCTGAGGTCACTATGTTTTTGTCAGGAACTGAACAGAAAATAACTTCACCATTTTTATGTCACTCCATGTCAATTTTCTTAAACAGAGAAAAGCTTTGTGTTTTATTCTAGAACACATTTAATCCAAGATGTCTCCATGCTTCTGACTGACTGGTGCAGCCATTCAGGCATTTTCAGTTAAAGCTCTGCCCACTTTGAGACCTCACAGGATCACACATGTGTTAGGGACACAGGAGAACATTTTGATCAGAGCTGGCTTGGGGCTGTTCCAGACACTAAGCAGAATTTTATTTGGGGGCCCACCTCTTCCTACAACACTGTACCACTACTTCCTGGGGTTAGAGGTGGTCAAGTGGAAAAGTGCTTTTAGAGTTTAGATCAGGCCTAAATATTCCAATCTGGGTCGTGCCTAAACCAATCTGTCTAATCAATTCAAATTGAAGGCCTGAGTCCAATTTAAACCCGACATATTTTAAACTGCTACCAGTTTACATTACTTCCAGACCTATGACTTTGCTCTCTATATGTCAAGCAGTGAAGCATCTTCACTGCTATTGAGCATCTTCTATCTTCATTTTGTGGCTTGTTGTGTTGTGCTTGTTGCTTGTTGCAGGGTGAGTCAAGTGCAAATTATCTGGGATGTGTGACAGATAGGAGCGGGTTTGGTTTGGGCTTAAGCCTGTCTGGAGTCTGCAAGTGACAATGTGGATAGCATAGCAGGGGACATACACCATTATGAAAACATGTGTTAACTCTCACAGTAGATATTATGGCCTTATGTTTACAGCTAACAGCTCAATGTCCTTACCTCAGAACCTTTCTTAGGTAGTTTGTTGCCTAGAGTTATGCCATCTGTCATTCACAAACACACTCAGACTGACTCCTCTGTTGCTTTGGTTCCGTCAGTCCTTAAGTAGAATAAAATTGTTCATGTTTATGTGATCTCATATTCCCTTGATGATGGACGGGATGGCACATTTGTACCTTTTTCTCTGGATGCAAGGAATGATAACAGAGCTAGTTCAACATATTCTCAGCTCCCAGGGAGTATCAGACTGCTCTGTGGGAGGCAGCATACCCTAGCAGCTGATCTCTGCTGTAAACATTGGGCATGTGGCCGCTCATGCAGTCTCCAAACACAAGTGCCAAATATATTACATTTTTATTCAAAGTAAAAACACCAACAGTCAGCTCCATTGTGTGAAGATGAAAGAAGCATAAACACATTAATAAAAGAGAGAACTCATGAATGAGTGGGAACTGCTGAAACAGGCTGTCAGCTCTTGTGATGCCAAATAAAATTATTATACTACAGAGTGCCAGGATCGGTAGTTTTCTGTTTATTTTTGAGTAGTTTCCATGTTTATTTGTTATCCTGTTTCCCTGTGAGTCTCTGCGTTTTTCACGTTGATTGTTCCCAGGTGTGTCTCGTTCCCTTGTTTACCTCCCTTTGTATTTAAACCCACCTGTTGTCTTTGTCTCTTGTCGGGTCCTCGTCTAACGTCTGTTTCTGTCCCCTGTGCTGCCTGTGATTTTGGATTTTGAGTTGTTCTCCTGGTTCGTCATTAAATCATAATTTTCATCATGACTACCTGGTTTCACCGGCCTGGTTTCACTAAGCTGTATCAAAACCTTTATGTTCTTTTCTTCATAGAAAAGAACATAAACCTCAGGTCTGTGGTCCTGGTTTCTAGTGCTTAGAGAACTTTTGGATAATCCATCCATTATCCTACACTGTTAGCCCTGGTGGGATCACAAGGGCTGCTGGTGCCTATCTCCAAAGGTCATTGGATGAAAGGTGAGGTCACCCTGGACAGGTCGCCTGTCCATTGTAGGGCAACACAGAGACAGACAGGACAAACACTCACACCTTACGAGTATTTAAAGAGACTAATTAACCTAACAGTCATGTTTTTTGGACTGTAGGAGGAAGCCGGAATACCCAGAGAGAACCTACCATGCACAGGGAGAACATGGAAACTCCATGCAGAAAGACCGGGGCCAGAAATCAAACCCAGGACCTTCTTGCTGCAAGGCAACAGCAGCACACTCTTTGGGATAAAGTTTTTCTGTAAAAAATAAAAATAAAAATAAAAATGTACTGTTAAGATTAGCCTCTAAGGTATTCATAAATTATGTTTGTCTAGTCATACAATGCACAGTGCTGTGGATTTTTATTAAAATGTGATCCTGATCTGTAAAACCAGTCAGAAGAAAATCAAGCTTCAGACATGAGGATGTTCTTTTCAGTTAGTAACTATTTATTCTATTTTGTCCTGTTCACTCCTGGGAGACTGACAGATTAGGACCATCTGTCATTGCTGCAACAGAAACTTCTCAGCCTTACATCCTTAGACCATCACACTCGCCCAACCCAGCTACACCACTTGGATTGCCATCACCACCAATTTTGCTCCTTGGGTGTTCAGAGTTCTAGTTAGACGCTATCAGTTTAATGACAATTCAGACAAACACTTACCAGAGCATCTGAGCCATATGTTACATGATTGGCAGAGCCAGTGTCCGGCCAGGATGTACCGTCTGGCTACAGTCCCAGTGGGCCGGAAACTGTGTTCGTTCCCATCACACCATCTGCACCACCTGTGGAGAAAGAGGGGGATATTTCTTCAGAGGACAAAATATTCAGATAAGCCATTGACTCAGATAGGGCCTGGTTGGGAAATCAGCAGGGCATTGAGAAGACAATATGGAAGAGAAAATACTGCTTATATTTTTGAGTCTCAACTTTGTAAATTTAGAATCTGAAGAAAGGGAGGCAAAAACTTTTTTTTTGCCAATTTGAGTTTGTAACTTAGGAAAAGTATAACTTAATGTAGTGCAGTACAAGTAATCAACTGCCGCCCTCATTAGGCAGACCTTCACTACTGTTTTAAGTTGTGCAACAACAGGTTTATTTGGCCATGAATAACTGTTAATAAAGGCAGATGGCAATTAACAAAACTAGTATTTTAGTTGCCCCACCACCAGGCTAAGTGTCACTTGTTTATTTAGTTTAGATAGGTTTTTTTTATTCATATGAACCCCAAACATAATTTATCATATGGTCACGCTTTTAGAGTTTTGCACTGAGCGTGCAGTGAGCATATATACCTTTGAGAATAAAGAATAATGTGTGGCGTGTGTATTTACATCTCACACACAGTCAATACGTGTTCTGGCAGCACTTGGAACTTGATAAAGTTAATGTAAATGAAGGACACCAGTCAGTCACAGAAAGGTCTTTTTCAACCAGTATTTCTTGCAAATTCTGCATTCACTTGGATAAATAGTCAATCAAATCCAGCAAATCAAAATATTGCACCAAGCAGCAGATATTACTAAATAAAATAAAACCTACATATATTAAGTTAAACATACAAATTGTCCATTATGTATTTTTTTCTCTTAATTTATTTTACTTTTAAATGTGACCAGTCTCAAGATCATGGCTGTGCAGACACCTTTGGAGGGCCAGGGGCTCAAAGTTAAAAAGGGGCACTGTCAGAGTTGACACCTATCAAACACAGCAAATAACACAGGAAAGACAAGATAAAGTTAGATTCTGAATACTCGCGAGGAGAACAGACAGAGATGGGCTTTCAGTTACAAATCTCCTACTGCTCTGAAGCACATTTTCCTGCCCCTCTCTTTTTATTGTCTTTAGGATCCCTAATCACAGAGAGCGCTGTAACTCTAAAGGGAGGGGGAAAGACACTTCATCACACAGTCACAGCGCCAAGATTATCGCTAACTAACAACACAATCTATCTCACACTAGCTTATCTAGTTCCTGACCCGGGATCAAACAGGACAAGTTGTGAATCTACACGGCGATTGTTTTATAGCTATCTAAGAGGTCAAAAGCAGGGCTTTCTGTGAAGAGCTGCTGTCACTGCTCTTCTTCAGAAAGGCCCTCTGAGAAAGTAAATCAGAGTTAATAACAACACAGAAACATTTCTTAAAAGATATGACTAAAACAAATAAGAGTACATAAACTAAGAACATATAAAACAGTATAACAAATAGTTGATAATACAATTTACCTAACAGGTACATCAAACAAGATTTTAAAACACTGTACAACAACATAGCAACAACCAATTTTAATCAAGAATCTAATATTTAATCGGATCATACTAACATTGCCATCATGTGGGGACAATGCAAAGCAAACTTAGTGTTTTCTCTGATAGTTATAAAGTTTCTATTTCTGCTGCTGACAGAGCTGGAGGGCTGTGTTGATCTGAGACTGTAGTTCTTAAACAGACCATAAGAGAAAAGTTTGCTGATTATGAAATAAGCAAATTTGCTGCTATTTTACTACACAAACCCTCATAATATCTGACTGTTTAATCTCCATAGCAACTTTCCTGTAGACAGTTTTAAAGGTTGAAAAAGTTCAGAGGGGTTAAAAAAAGGGAGGCGGGATGTGTGGGGGACTGTGCATGTCTCTGCTGGATGCCAGGGAC
>NW_006800948.1:25351-26433 GCF_000485575.1 Poecilia formosa | reverse complement strand
AGACGGTGAGTTTGAGGCCCAAAGGAATATTGTCTACTGAATGATTACTGGATATTTCTTACTTTGACTTCAGCAAACTGGACTGAGGAGAGCACGGAGGCTTTTCAGGAGGAGATCTTGACGGAGGCGTCCAACTGTGGGCCAACTGAGGGTCTGCAGATGCGGTACGGCGTTGGAGGGAGGACAGGTAAGATATGCAGCTCACCGAGGATCAGAGTGAGGGATTCAGCCAACGTGGAGTTCCAGAAGAGTTCAAAGACAGCGGGAAGGTGAGTGGATCTTGGGCATCCGGCGGGTAATGTCCGCCAGCGTCACAAGGAGAAGTTTCACAGGAAAAAACAACCAGGAGCTCGGGGCTTCGAGTGGATAGGACCACAACGACACAAAGAAGGATCCTGAGGAGGAGGCACAAAGACTGATTACTAGAAATCTTCACAAAGAGTAACTAGGAAAACACAAGTGGCTGTCAGTACCGATACTGGTTGTACACTCTGGCCTGTTGGCTGAATCCCCCTCTTAAGCTCCTCTTGATAAGATGATGACTTGCAGGTGAGCAGGATAATCAGCGGCAGAAGATCACGCCCTCCAAAACACACCTTCAGACCGGCCTCTGGTGGACAAATGAAGAAAAGCAGCAAAACCACAAACCCAGGAACCCAACAATAACATTATAGATTATTATAATTATAATGTATTGAAGAATGCCTGAGGAAAACGGGAGGACAATTACAATAAATTTTAGTTGAAGCAATACTAGACCCTTCAATATGACAGTGAGCATCTTTTACAAAGCCTTCTATCTCAGATGTCAGAGATGGTTTATGGCTAAAGAAGCAGCTTGCTGAAATTAGTTCAGTTAAAAAGGGCAAAAGTAGCTATTTGGAGGTTAAGGTATGAAATCGCCCCACAGCCTGTTAAAGTTCAGGCTTTTATAGATATCTTTTATTTAATGGTCTTTGCTTGTAATGAAGTTCCTTTCTTTTCAAGAGATAAACACATATGTAAAAAAAAAAAAAAAAACACTGGAAATGTATATGTGAACATTTGTTTTGAAATAACTGAATATATGAAATGGTCCTAAT
>NW_006800948.1:10351-20351 GCF_000485575.1 Poecilia formosa | reverse complement strand
TAGCTTATCTAGTTCCTGACCCGGGATCAAACAGGACAAGTTGTGAATCTACACGGCGATTGTTTTATAGCTATCTAAGAGGTCAAAAGCAGGGCTTTCTGTGAAGAGCTGCTGTCACTGCTCTTCTTCAGAAAGGCCCTCTGAGAAAGTAAATCAGAGTTAATAACAACACAGAAACATTTCTTAAAAGATATGACTAAAACAAATAAGAGTACATAAACTAAGAACATATAAAACAGTATAACAAATAGTTGATAATACAATTTACCTAACAGGTACATCAAACAAGATTTTAAAACACTGTACAACAACATAGCAACAACCAATTTTAATCAAGAATCTAATATTTAATCGGATCATACTAACATTGCCATCATGTGGGGACAATGCAAAGCAAACTTAGTGTTTTCTCTGATAGTTATAAAGTTTCTATTTCTGCTGCTGACAGAGCTGGAGGGCTGTGTTGATCTGAGACTGTAGTTCTTAAACAGACCATAAGAGAAAAGTTTGCTGATTATGAAATAAGCAAATTTGCTGCTATTTTACTACACAAACCCTCATAATATCTGACTGTTTAATCTCCATAGCAACTTTCCTGTAGACAGTTTTAAAGGTTGAAAAAGTTCAGAGGGGTTAAAAAAAGGGAGGCGGGATGTGTGGGGGACTGTGCATGTCTCTGCTGGATGCCAGGGACCAATAGGAAGATTGAATTTATAAGGCACTATCAGGGACAGACCTGCAGACGAGGCTTTGCTGTTTCGTGACTGTTGAGCCACAGAGGCTGTTTTGGCTGCCTGGGTTTTATGGGGTGGGTTTTTCACATCGCCGCTCTTCATTGTTAGACTGTTGTGCTGGTTAATGTGTTTACAGGTCCACTCGGCTGCCACTGCCGAAATCTGACTGGAGCAGCAGAAGCTAGGTAGAAAAGGCATTTGATATGACGCAGTTTGAGGTATTGTGGCAACACAAAACTAGAGGATGTTGCGAGTTGTCCGCTTTGGCAGAGAGCTGCGTGGATGGTCCACCGGCCACTGGCCCACTAAGTGACCCATCCGGTAGCCCCACATGCCAGGACATCTTGATTTATTTAATTGTGGCATGTTTGGCTTTATGCTGCAGTCCAATATTGGTACAATATTTTAACTAATGTTTGTGTGATATTTTGACCGAGTCTTTCTTTAACAGTTGAGGTTCTGCAGTAACTTCTATTCACAGCCGCTCACCTCCAGCCCAGATCCCGTCAGCAGCAGTGCAAACCGCCTGGTAGTAAGGTTCGGTTAAGGTGAAGCAGAGAGCGAACAGTCAGCAGGTGGTACCGGGACTCTGAGGTGCGTCGTGGTTCCCATTCTTTATATCAAGATATCTGATTCTGACCCACAGTGGTGGGACCGACTCAGGCTGTCTGTAGCAAACCAGCACTGGGGCAGCTTAACAACACGGAGGCAGAGGCACCGTTCAGTCATTGTTAGACCGAGGGCAGCCAACCTAATTTATTTTGCCAACTTGTTATTTTTAGCTAAATATTTTTGTTTAGGGGAACAAGCAGGCCTTCTGATGCACAGATAAAAAAATTAAAATAAAAAACTTCAAAATAAATAAAAATGAAAAAAGGGCATTTGGAATCAAATCTAAAGACAAAAATTAACTCAGCACAAAAAATAATTAGAGAGTGTAACTTAAAATAACTAAGAATGACTGAATTAAAGTAAAACAGAAACAAGACAAATTTAATCAAAACTAAGACAAACACAGCTAACAAATAAACAAGACAAACTTAGAAGAAACTTAAAGCAACCAAACATCTCGACATCCACAGGTGTGCCTCCAATTAACACAGTGTCTGATTTAACTTCAGACAGTGAAAAAGGTGTGTTATGATTCATGTCCAGTCCATGCTGTGTTAAGCACTCATTCAGCTCACCTGCCACACCTGATTGCTTACCTGTTCCACCTGGACCTTGCCCTACTTAAACACCACTCAGCCTCCGCTTCCTTGCCAGGTTATCGACAGCCAACGTTTCCTTCCAAGCCTTCGGTGTTTCTACGACCTCTTTCTGTCCATGGATTTACCCCTCCTGCCAAGCCCTTCACGGATCCCTTCTATTCTGGATTTCTGGACCCTGACCCAAGCTCTGCCTCATGACCTCTGATTATCGCCTGCCCCTCAAAGTTATGGTGTATGGTTTCATTTCTTTTACAGTACACCTTCTTATAGAATCAATCAGTAAGTCAGACCCGTTCACAGCCAATCAAGTAGATTTAATTTCTGTTTTTGTTACGAACAAAAGTATTACACAAACAAATAGTGGTTGGAAAACATTCACTCACTGAGGGAAGAAAATCTGTCCGTCTCTGTGTTGCCCTGCGACAGACTGACCTGTCCAGGGTGACCCCACCTTTCGCCCAAAATGTCTCGCTGGAAATAAGCACCAGCACCCCTCCTGACCCTACAGGACAAGGATGTATAGAAAATGGATGGATGGATGGAAGGAAGATGTATTATTTTTCTAGATTTTCTATCTCTACTTTGAATTGCGGCTGAATCGATTAATCAAATTAATTGTGATAAAACAATTATTGAAATAATAGTAAACTAATTTAGACATTAATAGTTACATGCAGATAGGCCATAACTGCATGCAAGAGTAACAAAAACTGTCCTGAACAAAGACAAAAAAGGCCATAAAAATGTTCAGCTGTTAACAAGATGACTTGGCAGACATGCCAGACTTTAGGGGAAGAGAGGCTGATATGGCCTGGAGCCACACCGTTTAACAGATAGCAGCAGACGATATTTAACTGGCACTGAACTGAACAGCAGTCTGGGTACAGGACAGGGTCCAGGACTGGGCACAAGGACATGCTGAGGAAATCAAGCCAGAAGAACAGCAGGGGGCCTCTCTCTTTAGATTCTTGTCTGTTCCTACAGAAGTTGCCAATATGGCAGCCATAGTGTAATGGTTGCATCTTTTGTCTGTAGATTGCTTACATGACTCCAAATGAAAATGCAAAAAACTGCATTAAAGTACAAAGAAAAGGAAGCATTATGAATAAAAGTATTCCCTTTGTCAATAAGAGACTAAAATTCATTGTATTATTTGGGCATTAAGTAACATCAAAGTTTTGAACTTTTGAACTTTATGTAAACTTGTAATCTTATTACCTCATCAAAAACATACCTGGAGTGTTGCTTTGATTCTTTCATGGGTAAAACGTGGTGAAGGACCTGGACTGACTCTAAAGCCACCTGGTAGACCTCTTAAATAATCCTCAAATCTCTAGGGTCTCCCTATAAAAAGTATCCAGAAGTCAAAAGCAGAAATAATGTACAAAATATATTTAATATAAAATAATTTCCATCCATCCATCCATCCATCCATCCATCCATCCATCCATCCATCCATCCATTTTCTAACATCGTTGCCCCTAGTGGTGTCAGGAGGGTTGCTGGTGCCTCTCCAGCTAACGATCCAAGCGAGAGGCGGGGTCACCCTGGACAGGCCGCTAGTCTGTTGCAGTATAAAATAATTTATTTCTTTATAATAGTAAAAAAATAGACTATTATTTAAATTTAAAACCTAATTAGAAACAGCAACCAAAGGCAAAAATAGCTAAAATAATTTGAAATTTAAGCAAATACAAACCAAATTAGTATGAACACAAAAAAATGGCACAAAATAATGTTACATAAAAAATAAATACCAAATGACAAACTAATATCCTATGGAGATATGCTTAATCAGCGTAAGGTACAGAGGTGATAAACGGGTAGTTTTCATTGACTGGCACAATAAAGGGTTCTAAAGCAGTGGTCCACAACCCCCGGGCCGCAGACCGGTACCAGTCTGTGGACCAATTGGTACCGGGCCGCGCAAGAAATAATTAAATATTTCCGTTTTATGTATTATTTGAGTCTGGAGGATCTTTTATTTTGAAAATCTTCTAACCGGATTCTTTTGGTTACTTGCGCGCCAAAACTGAACCCACAAGCAGCAAAATGAGTAAGAAACAGATCAGATGTCTTTGAAAGGGGAAAAGGCCCAGAGAAGAGACAGGAGGATGGATTTATCCCGGACCGGTAGGTGAGTCCCACATTACAAGCCCACTCTGCGTAACATGTGGCGACCGGCTGCTAATGAGGCAATGAAACTTCAAACTGCTTCGTCACGTAGAGACCAAGCAGGTTGTCGATATAAGCAACACTTCAGGTGTTATTGTCTCCCATCACTCCCAGATGGAACCGTCTCGTTGCAGAGAAACAAGCTCAGGGCTCCCGTTAGTTAAAATTTTTTACAAAAGTAAAATGTTCGAGTGGCGCAGTTGGTAGAGCTGTTGCCTTGCAGCAAGAAGGTTCTGGGTTTGATTCCCAGCTTTCTGCATGTCTTTCTCCCACAGTCCAAAAACATGATTGTCAGGTTAATTGGTCTCTCTAAATTCTCCCTAGGTGTGAGTGTGTGTGTGTGTGTGCATGATCCTGTCTGTTTCTGTTTTGCCTTGTGACAGACTGGCGACCTGTCCAGGGTGACCCCGCCTCTCGCCTGGAACGAAGCTGGAGATAGGGACCAGCAACCCTCCCGACCCCACTAGGGATAAGGGTGTAAAGAAAATGGATGGATGGTAAAATGTTCGTTTTTGTGGCGCATCTGTATCTTATTTTGAAGGGATATGCAAACGTTACCACAGCGACCAAAGTCAGAGAGCGTTTGGGCAGTGGTCGAGAGGAGATGAGTAGAGCTTGTGAGTCTTAAGTGAGTTCAGCTTTAGTTATTATGCTACGTGTATTAAGAAATAATTGTATTGCACTTCATATCAACCAGTCATGTTAACTAGGCATTTGTCTGCCAGTCTGCCATTCTGACAGTGTGCAGAAAGGGACATTTTTGAAATGGTATTTAAATAAATGCTGAATTATGATGACATTGTTTTTTTGTTTTTGTTCTTTTTTTAAGTGACCACAATGAGTCATCACCAATTATGAGAATGTCCAGAAGAGATTCACCAAGTTTGAATTCATGAAAAGGCTTTCGCCATGATTAACTATTGCAAGAACAGCTGTAATTTCTGAGCATTTCTGGACACCTTCAAAGAGCTGCTTCCAGGAAATGAAGACAAGAAGAAGATCTCCTGTTTTCAGAGCATTACAGGAAGACTATTACGAAGGAGATGGCTGACATAATCAAAGCAAAACATGTTACTGTTGGAAGAACCTATTGCAGGGGTCACCAACTCCAGTCCTCCAGTTACCATCCTGTAACTTTTAGATGCGTCTCTGCTCAAACACACCTGGATCAAATAATCTGCTCATTTCCAGCCTATTGCAGAGAGGAATGAATGCTGGTGAGGGAATTCAGACATTTTGGAGCAGAGGTGAATCTAAAAGTTGCAGGATGGTAGCCCTTGAGAACTGGAGTTGGTGACCCCTGACCTATTGTAACCCGCAATTAGTCAAGACTTTTATTTTTGCGGGCCCACTTCCTGTTTTGCTCCAAACTCTGTGAACTTATTTAAAGCCCGCCTCCAGCAGAGTTTGAACTACGTCACCTGTTCCACTGTGATTGTGATTGGCTGTTTGGCGTCTTCCTGACAATTCACCCAAATCTTTGCATCCCCTGATTTGATCCTTTGGTGAGTTTTTGTGTGATAGCACTATTGCTTTAGCATGAAATTTCTGCTTGATTGCTCATTGGAGCATTATTTTATTAGAACTGTTGGCGTTTGTTACCTGGGCCGTCACCGGGATTGCAACAGCTGATTGCAGTTTAGTACCCCCACTCTCTTCCCTAAGGTAATCTGATCGCTGATTTTGTGCATGCTCTGGCACTTTTTGTATTGATATTGAGTTTCAAATTAAATTAATCAAAATGGGATGAGGCTACATTTAAGTTGATATTACGCAGTATATTTATTTATTTTTTTCTTTTCCCCACTCTGCTTCAGTATTTGAGTTAATTTATTTAATTTTTCTTAATTGATATTTTGAAAGTGAACTTTGATTTCAACTTTTCAACTTTAACTTTAAATTGATTAGTTTGAAATATGATGGATATTGCTTTTGTTTTACTTTATTTAAATTATGGTTAATTTAACCTGATTTGAATGTTTATGGCTAATTATTATGAATTTAATAATTGCATTTGGATTTAATATTTATTTCCTTTGAGTGTAATAATGTCAGTTAAATAATGTCAACTTTATATTAAAAGTGTCATGATCTACCGAATGACAGTTTATGACAACAGTCAAATATTCATGAAGACTCACTGATGTTCATGACAGGTGTTATGTCATGTTTATGACAGTGTCAAGTGTGTCTTATTCACATCCCTTCAAATAAAGTGTTACCAAACCAATCAGGCACATACTACAAGTCACCTAGCAATGGGTGGACACAAGTCAACTACATAAGAGCATATAAAAACCTAAAAAATGCACACAAGGGTGAGAGCATAAGCAGCAATCTGCTGCTCACAAAATGACGATTAGTAAGTTGTCTGCTATTATAAAAATCAATATCAAGACCAAATAAAAGCATGAAGTTTAAAAATCACTGATCAATAAATTTAAACAGCTGCAGTTGCAATCTGCTGCACACTGGCATGCATCCTATAAATGAAATATCAGTCATTTTAAACCAGTGTTACTCAATGACTTTCTGCCAGCATAATTTTTCTTTCACGCTCATCACTGCCTCCTTGAATTGAAATACTATTGTGAATCTGATATTCAATTCATCTGTACAAAATATTCTATGATCCGATTATCAAAACGGCTAAAATGAGAGTTTGCAGCTCAAATTATTGTTTTAAATCTCCAAACTATTTTCAAGTTCAGCTTATTAACTCAGTCAGTAGAATTTAAGCAGGACTGTGCAGTCGGTGGGATTCTCAAAAGAGAAAAAGTGTCAATGATTCACTGGGATGTGCATTTTTAGACTAAAGCAGTAAAACCTTTGTAAACCTATTGGTGCAGATCTTGGCAGCAATAAATGCTGCACCTCTGTTTTAACTGGAAAAAAGACAAGTATGCCACAGTACAGAAATTTTGGGCCCATCTTCTTTGCAGGATTGTTTTAATTGAGCTGCAAAGTCAAACATTGCTGAAATCATTCCACAGATTTGTGTTAATTACATTGCAAATTTAAGAACCGGCATGGGCTTTTTAATTTGTTTGCTTGTTTTTTTGAGATATTAGGATGTGGACTTGCTGTTGTGCACTGCATCATTGTCCTGCTAGACCAGTGTTTCTCAACCCTGGTCCTCTCCGCCCCCCTGCTCTGCATGTTTTAGATGTGCCTCTATTCCAGAACAGCTGATTCAAATGATTGCATGACCATCAAGTGCTGCAGAAGCCTGTTAATCACCCAGAGATACAATTCAGGTGTGTAGTAGAAGAGAAACACCTAAAACATGCAGGACAGGGGGGGTGAGGACCAGGATTGAGAAACACTGTGCTAGAGCAAAGCAAAAACTACACACTCCTTGTTGGAAGGCAAGATCTAATGCAGTGGCATAAAATCAACAATACTTTAATACAGCCTGAAGTCTGGAACCAAACTTTCTCCAAGCAGAGGCATCACCGCCTCTGGTCCTCCTACATGCATAACAACCTCTACTTTTCTGTGTAAACGTTGTTATGCTTGTTTTTGACCATCGAGTTTGTATTCTGGATTGTGCTTCCGAGTGTGGAGTGCTTCAATGTTTGTGACTCTCTAGTGGAAGCGCTGCATAAACAGAAGAGTAGTGTGGGGGTGGGGGGCAGTGACTGAGGGGGCNGGCCTTGGTAAAGCATCTCAACACCTAATAGTAATCATAATGATTTAACTAATTTACTAATCTCAACACGTTCCGTACCGTTCCGTGCAGTGCGAAAGCGCCTTAAGTGTAACAATAATGACCAAAATAAAACAGGCAGTATTAAGGTCAGCTAAATTCTCGTGGCGGGAGCGAAAGGGCCCCAGAACGCTACGGACCAACGCTGTTGTCACAGTTGCATTGTCACAGTTGCAGAGAGACGGACACTACGCAGCCGCGGTGAGCTGCTGTCAACCCGGATCTTTTTAAAACATCCTCGACCCGATTCTCCACCTCCTTAGAAGCAAAACCTCTCGTAAAGATACAGACGTGAGAAGGAAGATACAAATCCCAGGCTGAATAATGTTAGTGAGGATGAACACAGGCAATTAAAAAAAAAATGTGTCTATCTTGGCGCAGTGTGATACTAGACAGAATAGATCAGGAGAGGAACACAGCAGATCCTGGTATGGTAACATTTTGCTATGATTAAGTTTCTTATTGTGCTTTTAGTCGATTATATTGGTTTGATTATTTGCTTATTTAATGTATAATAATATCAGCCAAAATAATACAAATGATCATTTAAAGAACAAATCATACATTAGATTAACAGTAAATACATAAATACTTTCTACTTTAAAAGGTTTGTTAGAGCTTTCTGTAGGTTTTATTTTGAAATTTTGATATATTTTATGAATTCAGTGTTCAGTGGTCATTTATGCACCAGACACAGACCTGCAGCCCAGGGGCGGTTCTAGATGGGGGCAGCTTGAATAAAATGCAACTACATAGCATTTTTGAGAAGCCTGGATTGCTTCGTGTATATTTTGCACATTGCCTATGACTGTTGCTCATGGGGAGAAACATTTTAGTAAGCTAAAACTAATAGAAAAAATTTAAGCAACCTACTTGCATACGTTGTACAGACTATTTCATGTAAAATTCATGAGCAGTAAATATTGTGCTTGTATCAGTATTGAACCAAAGAAAGCAAGGCAGTTGCAAGCCTTTAAAATTGTGATGTTTTTGATGGGTCAGATAGACTCAAGAAATTGTAACAGCTGCTGTGTGGATGAGGGGAAGCAATCTCATTTTTTATCATGGGGCTCAAGATTCCTGGTGGCGCCCTTGAATGCAGTCACCACCATGCTTCATTTTAGGGACGGTGTGCTCAGGATGATGTGTCGCGCTATGCCTCACATTGCATTTTGAGTGTGGGCCTTCAGTGGATTTATTTATCAGAGTAGACGTCGGTTAAACACTTGAACTTTCAAGTCAAAGTTTGCAGATGTTAATTTGTCAAAAAAATAAATAAATTGGTTGGTAAGAAGAAAAATAAAATGCATTTTAATTTGTATTTGTAATATCAAAAACTCTAACCAAGTTCATGAAGACTTTTAGCAGGGCATAGTAGACACAGAGCTCACTTCAGCACATTTCAACAGTTTCTGTTAAATAAATAATACCAGAGAAGACTGTGTTGCCAAGTACTGATCCTGAGTTTAATAAGTTCTTTTCTTCTTTTTTTTCTTTTTTTTTTAAACATGAGACAGGCACAGGGAAGTAAGAGGTGAGAGGCGTGATATAAAGGTCTTTGAGAGTTATTATAAGACTGTTGCCTTGGAAACAGCACGCCAACAAAAGTTAATTTTCAGAGTTGTTGACTAACTTTCATCTGTGACATTTCTTTCTTAATTGACACACAAAGTGTTATTTTCTTACATGTAATGACATACAGAGGTTGAAAATAACATGCTTCTACTGAAAAGAAAGCAAGTTTATAAAGTTTAAGAAAATCTTATTTGTGGTGTTCAGTTAAGCACTGGAGGAGAAAAACAAACTGAGTTAGAAAAATGCCACAAAAAATAATAGAAAAACAGTTTCCATAAAAATAGTTTTTAGTTTATTCCAACATGCTGCTTCATGTCCATCTGAAAAAGTTTGTTTCCAAAAGTTCACAGTGAGAAGCTCTGCAAATCTACTCTCTCTCAATGTATTACTTTCAAGATAATATACTTTGTTCTCAATATTTGAAAATATAGGCTGGTTTGCTGTTGAGTACTTTTCTCTGTGCTGTAGATGGATTTTCTATGTAATATTGTTCTTTGTTCTCATATTGTCTGTCTTCTGCCTAGAACCGTCAGACAAGGCTTCTGCATGTTGGTGTTCGCGCTAAATCCTTAATATACCCAATTTGGGTTGTCTTG